>NC_074702.1:23845741-24113241 GCF_029448725.1 Salvelinus fontinalis
GAAGTGCAAAGAATTACCCGTCATCTTTCACAAATTAACCAGGCTAAGCTGTTTACCCAAAAGGCCTAAAATACGGTGGCTAAGTACTTGTAGGGAGGCACATAGGGATAAATACAGTGCGTGTGGGATTGTGTGTGTAGAATCTTTCAATATGCAAATATTATTTCAGTAATTCTCCGTTTTGGTTCTTGTTTAAACTATGTTTTATTGGAAGACAGAACTAGGTACTTTACTGTAAAATGCAGTAAACTTGTAGACTAGTGGTCAACGTTTTCCTTTTCCCTCTGTGAATGTCTGCACTCTACATGCTGTGGAGAGTAGAACATCAATTAAGGTTTAAGTCAAGCAAGACTTTCCAATTCTATTCAAGCCAATTCAATTCAAATTCAACTCAGTACCAGATAAATCTCTACACCCTGGTCCGGTAGCAAACATATGGGAACTGGATTCAAATGGAAGGTTGAACTTCAACACAGCTGGATGACTGAAGTAAATTTTCAGAAAATCTGTAAACATGAACAACTTTATGAAACACACAATAGTGAGTTTCTACTATGTAGGCTTTATTGATTATATCAGGCGAGTATTCAATGTGACAACGTAACTATATCATGAAACTGTTACTGCTCCGGCTCCCTCGCTTCACCTTTTGCCCCATCTATTATTCTCTGTTTCAAATGAGGCCTACAGTATGGAGCATATACCACAATGACTTTCCCATTCAGAGCTAGCCAGTTAGATTTGGGTTGTGGCTAGTCTGTGATGCAGTAATTTGCGGGTTCCTGGTAAAAAAGTGTTTCGCTCTGTGTGTGTGTGTGTGTGTGTGTGTGTGTGTGTGTGTGTGTGTGTGTGTGTGTGTGTGTGCTAGCTCGTGACCCAGCAACAATAAAGGGTTAACAGCCCAGCCCTCACAACCCACCAGCTGGAAATGATTAACAGTTCACTTAAACAGAACTCTCTCTCTTCCTCACTCACTCATTCCTTCTCACTCTTCCTGTCTATGTGCATTCCTCTCTCATGCCCTCTTCTCCTTTCTCCCAACCTCTTATCCCTTCAACTCTCTACTTTGTCCCTCCTTCTTGCTTTCTCTCACACTGGCTAACACACACACACACACTCTCTCTCTCTCTCTCTCTCTCTGCAGTAGAGGCTAAGGTTAAATACTGTATGTCAAGCACATCTTGAAATACCAGCAGGGTTCAGTGATTGGAGCCAGGTAGACATTTTTGGCATTCTCACCCCTCTGGTGCTGCACATGTGACTTCATACCAACCAGCTCATTGATCTGCATGATTACTGCTCTGAGCATGAGCGTGTGTTTATGTGTGTGTACACATGTGTGTATGGGAGGAGTGTGGGTTGGTGATCAGGAGTTTCTTGTAAGACATTGCACACAAGCCAAACTTGTGGCTTGCGGCATCCCTTGACTGATACATGCGTCCTCATTAATCTGCCTCTGAACGGTTGTCATGCTATAAACAACTAGAACACTAAGTTGTCTGTGACTTCTGTCCAAAGAGTTGTACAGTCGGTCTTTATCAGTGTCTTCTCCTATAGGCTACATATTTATTTTCTCAAGCCTTGACAAATAAGGATGTGGACTAGTGGTAAACACATGCAAGTTAAAGTAGAAATAAGAGGGAGTTGTTACCTGATCAGAAGCTGTTGACTACAGGAGTTGGAAAGTTCACTGTTGAAATCAAGAGAAAGCCACTGGAAAGGCTCCTCGAACAAACACACACATTCTACTGACAGGAGAACAGCACAACGCAACAGTCCACTCTCAGATCCTCTGCGATTCTTCACTCAGGTCCTGCCGATACAGCTCGAACGGAGGCTTTCGGTCAAAGGAAAAAAAGATAGCGAGAAGACTCAAATCTGGATGGGATCAGTAGCTCCGCTGGCTTGTTCTATCCTCGCTAGAGGCTCACTAGCTAACCGTGCGCAGCAAACACTTTGAGCGCGTGCGTTTAGGTCATGCTCAAAGTATGCATCGGCTATGTTCTGCAAGCTCAGGGAAACCACATCCTGTCACATATCAACCTCCTCTCTCTCTCTCTCTCTCTCTTGTGATTGTCTGAAGCGACGGAGCGCTCTGACCCAACCTCTGTTCGGCGCAGCCCCTCCACCCCTCTATCTTTCCCTCTCCCTCTCTTTCACTCACTCAAGGCTTCTCCGGGAGCCGCACCAGTTCCAGTCGACTGACTGAAGAATCCATCTGACGATGAGGCTGGGGGAAAGAGGGAGGGCGAGAGGGAAGGAGGGAGAGGTGGGAAATGCCAGGGAGAGAGAGCGAAATGAAGATAGGTGAGGAAGCAAGAACGGGTGTACAAGGAGTAAAAGTGGAAGAAAATACAGAAGGATGGATAATTAAAATTGTAATTTCAAAGAGAGATATAATATATTATATATACTAGTATATTCCTTGAGAATTTGGTGAGGTTGACTATGGGTAGGGTACAGGGTGTGAGGATGTTTTGGTGGGTAAGTTGTGTCAGCACTTCTATGGTGAATATACATATTTAATACGGCCCTGTCGAGGCCCCCTATAGCTGCATATACATTATTCACACCAGTCTGCGAGAGCGACCACTGCTCTGGAGATAGGTGTTTCAGTATGATAGGTTGGATAAAGGAATAAAGACAGACACCAATGTCAAGTTCAACAGCCTTCTTAAGCATTGTACAAATCTCTACGCGTGGAGTCTGGGGAACAGTCCAGCTAGTCGATTACCTATCAACTAGACTTCGTAACACACGGGAAGGTGATTGCAACGTGACATGGAAGTCATTCTTCATGCAGATGCAGTGGTGGAAAAAGTACCCAATTGTCAAATTTGAGTAAAAGTAAAGATAATTTAATAGAAAAAAGTGAGTCACCCAGTAAAATATTACTTTGGTAAAAGTCTAAAACTATTTGGTTTTTATACTTAAGTATCAACATTAAATGTAAATGCTAAAATATACTTAAGTATCAAAAGTAAAAGTATAAATCATTTCAAATTCCTTATATTAAGCAAACCAGATGGCACAATGTGTTTTTAAAATTTACGGATAGCCAGACACTCAACAACAAAACTTACTTTGCAAACGAAGCATTTGTGTTTAGTGAGTCTACCAGATCAGAGGCAGTAGAGATGACCAGGGGTGTTCTCTTAATAACTGTGTGAATTTGACAATTTTCCTGTCCTGCTAAGCATTCAAAATATAACGAGTACTTTTAGGTGTCAGGGAAAATGTATGGAGTAAAAAGTACATCGTATTCTTTAGGAATGCAGTGAAGTAAAAATTAAAGTTGGCCAAAATATAAATAGCAATGTACAGATACCCCCCAAAACGACATAGGTAGTACCTTAAAGCATATTTACTTAAGTACTTTACACCACTGTGCAGGTGGATGGGACAGATCAATTATGGGAGGTCAGCATTGGGTCTGCTGTGTACATTTATTTTTTATTTAACCTTTATTTAACCAGGTAGGCTAGTTGAGAACAAGTTCTCATTTGCAACTGCGACCTGGCCAAGATAAAGCAAAGCAGTTTGACACATACAACAACACAGAGTTACTCATGGAATAAACAAACATACAATAAATGATACTGTAGGAAAATCTATATACAGCATGTGCAAATGAGGTAGGATAAAAGAGGTAAGGCAATAAATAGGCCATGGTGGCAAAGTAATTACATATAGCTATTAAACACTGGAATGGTAGGATGTGCAGAGGATGAATGTGCAAGTTGAGATACCGGGGTGCAAAGGAGCAAGATAAATAAATAAATACAGTATGGGGATGAGGTAGATTGGATGGGCTATTTACAGATGAGCTATGTACAGGTGCAGTGATCTGTGAGCTGCTCTGACAGCTGGTGCTTAAAGCTAGTGAGGGAGGTAAGAGTCTCCAGATTCAGAGATTTTTGCAGTTCGTTCCAGTCATTGGCAGCAGAGAACTGGAAGGAGAGGCGGCCAAAGGAATAATTGGCTTTGGGGGTGACCAGTGAGATATACCTGCTGGAGCGCGTGCTATGGGGTGGGTGCTGCTATGGTGACCAGTGAGCTGAGATAAGGCTAGGCTTTACCGAGCAAAGACTTATAGATGACCTGGAGCCAGTGGGTTTGGCGACGAGTATGAAGCGAGGGCCAGCCAACGAGAGCATACAGGTCGCAGTGGTGGGTAGTATATGGGGCTTTGGTGACAAAACGGATGGCACTGTGATAGACTGCATCCAATTTGTTGAGTGGAGTGTTGGATGCTATTTTGTAAATGACATCGCCGAAGTTGAGGATCGGTAGGATGGTCAGTTTTACGAGGGTATATTTGGCAGCATGAGTGAAGGATGCTTTGTTGCGAAATACGAAGCCGATTCTAGATGTAATTTTGGATTGGAGATGTTTAACCTGTTTGGGCTGCAGGGGCAGTATTGAGTAGCCGGATAAAAGGTGCCCATTTCAAACGGCCTCGTACTAAATTCTTGCTCGTACAATATGCATATTATTATTACTATTGGATAGAAAACACTCTCTAGTTTCTAAAACCGTTTGAATTATATCTGTGAGTAAAACAGAACTCATTTTGCAGCAAACTTCCTGACAGGAAGTGGAAAATCTGAAATCAATGCTCTGTTCTAGGGCCTGCCTATAAATGTCCTTGATATATATCAGTATACATGCACTTCATATGTCTTCCACTAGATGTCGACAGGCAGTGAGAGAAGAAATGGAGTGTATAACTTGATCTGGGGTCGAACAAAAGCTCTTTGTATGACGTGTCACCAGTTTCCTGTTTTCTGGAGAGCGTGTGAAGGGACCTGGTTTTGCCTTCTGTACAGCTGTCGTTATAGACGACTAATATCTCCGGCTTTGATTTTATTTGATACATGTGACAATATCATCGTAAAGTATGTTTTTTCAATATAGTTTTATTAGATTATTGAAATTTTTTCGGGACGTTAGGCGTGTTGCGTTGTGTGCCTTTGTTCAGGAAGGAGAGCTTCGCGCCACTTTGCTAGCTTTCCGTGCTAATTGACTGGAGAAAAGGACATTCTAAATCCAAACAACGATTGTTCCCGACAAAGGACCCCTTGTACAACATTCTGATGAAAGATTGTCAAAAGTAGGACCCATTTTATGATGCTATTTCATATATCTGTCGAACATGTGAAATAGTCGTTTGCGCCCAGATTTTGGGTACTCTCTCGCTATACCTAAGCTGGATGTCGTAATGAAGTTATTTTTAGAATTCTAACACGGCGATTGCATTAAGAACTAGTGTATCTATCATTTCCTATACAACATGTATTTTTTAGTAACGTTTATGTATGGTTATTTGGTCAGAATAGTTGAGTGCCATAAAAATATCCGCACATTCTGGGAAAAAGATGCTACGTTAGCACAATGTATAACCACTGATGTCAGCTCTAAATATGCACATTTCCGAACAAAACATAAGTGTATGTATAACCTGATGTTATAGGACTGTCATCTGATGAAGCTTATCAAGGTTAGTCAAAAATTATATATCTTTTGCTGGTTTATTTGCTATCGCTAACGTGCCTATTGCTATCGCTAACGTGCCTTGATGAATGAATGTAGTGTAGCCTACCACATGTAGTGTGGTAGGCTATTGTAGTAAGCTAATATAATGCTATATTGTGTTTTCGCTGTAAAACACTTAAAAAATCGGAAATATTGGCTGGATTCACAAGATGTTTGTCTTTAATTTGCTATACACCATCGATTTTTCAGAAATGTTTTATGATGAGTATTTAGGTATTTGACGTTGGTGTCTGTAATTACTCTGGCTGCTTCGGTCCTATTTGTGACGGTAGCTGTGATGGTAGCTGCAATGTAAAACTGATTTATACCTCAAATATGCAAATTTTTCGAACAAAACATAGATTTATTGTATAACATGTTATAAGACTGTCATCTGATGAAGTTGTTTCTTGGTTAGTTTGGTTGGTTCTTGGTTAGTTAGGTTGGCTTTGTGCATGCTACCTGTGCTGTGAAAAATGTCTGTCCTTTTTTGTATTTGGTGGTGAGCTAACATAAATATATGTGGTGTTTTCGCTGTAAAACATTTTAAAAATCGGACATGTTGGCTGGATTCACAAGATGTTTATCTTTCATATGCTGTATTGGACTTGTTAATGTGTGAAAGTTAAACATTTCTTAAAAATATATTTTGAATTTCGCGCCCTGCACTTGAAGTGGCTGTTGTCATATTGTGCCCGGCTTCGGGCTTGCAGCCCAAAGAAGTTAATGTGAATCTGGAAGGAGAGTTTACAGTCTAACCAGACACCTAGGTATTTGTAGTTGTCCACATATTCTAAGTCAGAACCGTCCAGAGTAGTGATGCTGGACGGGCGGGCAGGTGTGGGCTCTTGCATCATTGAGAAAACTATTCTCTCCTGGAGCAGCAAAAGCATTGCTGGACAGTTCAGATATTGCCACCAGAATTAGCTACAGACTGTTGTCTAAGTATTTTGTGTCTGAGTATTTCAGATGGACCCAATGCTTTTCCAATGGGAGTGAGAATGAGATGGTCCATCTTTTGATGGCGGCAAATCGTCTGAAAATAGTTGTCTTGAGTTGTATTTTTGATGGACAATGATGTACGTCATATACGATTCCATCCGTATTTGTGCGTCTCAGTGTGTCTCTGGCCTAATTGCTGAAATAAAGGACCAGAGTGTCATGTTTTGTCTTTGATCTTCATGTCTTGTCCCTGTGCTTCCCTCTGCTGGTCTTATTAGGTTCTTTCCCTCTTTCTATTTCCTCTCTCTCCTCCTTCCTTTTTCCCTCTCCCGCTCTCTCTCTCTATCGTTCCGTTCTTGCTCCCAGCTGGTTCTCATTCTCCTAACGACCTTATTTACTCTTTCACACCTGTCCCCTATTTTGCCCTCTGATTTGAGTCCCTATTTCTCCCTCTGTTTTCTGCTTCTGTCTTTGTCGGATTCTTGTTTGATGTTTGCTGTTCTGTGTCCTTGTTCCGCCCTATCGTGTTTTTGCCTTCATCAGATGCTGCGTGTGAGCAGGTGTCTAGTGGTCGCGTCTCCAGTCGTTCATCTCTACTGACGAGAGGATTTCAGTTTTCCTGTTTTGTTTTTACCTTAGATATATCAGGAGTATCGTTTTTGTCTAAGACTGGAATAAAGACTCTGTTTCTATTTCGTCGCTTTTGGGTCCTCCTTCATCAGCATAACAGAAGAATCCGACCAAGAATGGACCCAGCGACTACGGATTCTCTCTACACTACCGTCAAGTTCCAGGGAGCAATGCTCGGCAGACACGAGCAGGAATTGTCTGCTGCTCGTCATGCCGTTGAGACCCTGGCCGCTCAGGTTTCCGATCTCTCAGGACAGTTTCAGAGTCTTCGTCTCGTACCACAAGCTACTTCCTGGTCTTCCGAGTCTCCGGAACCCAGGGTTAATAATCCACCATGTTACTCTGGACAGCCCACTGAGTGTCGCTCCTTTCTCACCCAGTGTGATATTGTGTTCTCTCTCCAGCCCAACACATACTCTGGAGAGAGAGCTCGGATCGCTTACGTCATATCACTCCTTACTGGGCGGGCTCGGGAGTGGGGCACAGCTATCTGGGAGGCAAGGGCTGAGTGTTCTGACGTTTATCAGAACTTTAAGGAGGAGATGATACGGGTCTTTGATCGTTCAGTTTTTGGGAAGGAGGCTTCCAGGGGTCTGGCTTCCCTATGTCAAGGTGATCGATCCATAACGGATTACTCTATAGAGTTTCGTACTCTTGCTGCATCCAGTGACTGGAACGAGCCGGCGTTGCTCGCTCGTTTTCTGGAGGGACTCCACGCTGAGGTTAAGGATGAGATTCTCTCCCGGGAGGTTCCTTCCAGCGTGGACTCGTTGATTGCACTCGCCATCCGCATAGAACGACGGGTAGATCTTCGTCACCGAGCTCGGGGAAGAGAGCTCGCGTTAGCGGGGCTTCCCTTCTCCGCATCTCGACCATCTCCTTCCATCGGCTCAGAGACTGAGCCCATGCAGCTGGGAGGTGTTCACATCTCGACTAAGGAGAGGGAACGGAGAATCACCAACCGCCTTTGCTTCTATTGCGGTTCTGCTGGACATTTTGTCATGTCATGTCCAGTTAAAGGTCAGAGATCATCAGTAAGCGGAGGGCTACTGGTGAGCGCTACTACTCAGGTCTCTCCATCAAGATCCTGTACTACCTTGTCGGTCCATCTACGCTGGACCGGGTCGGCTGCTTCCTGCAGTGCCTTGATAGACTCTGGGGCTGAGGGTTGTTTTATGGATGAAGCATGGGCTCGGAAACATGACATTCCTCTCAGAGAGTTAGGGAGGATCACACCCATGTTCGCCTTAGATGGTAGTTCTCTCCCCAGTATCAGATATGAGACACTACCTTTAACCCTCACAGTATCTGGTAACCACAGTGAGACCATTTCTTTTTTGATTTTTTGTTCACCTGTTACACCTGTTGTTTTGGGTCATCCCTGGCTAGTATGTCATAATCCTTCTATTAATTGGTCTAGTAATTCTATCCTATCCTGGAACGTTTCTTGTCATGTGAAGTGTTTAATGTCTGCTATTCCTCCTGTTTCTTCTGTCCCCTCTACTCAGGAGGAGCCTGGTGATGTGACAGGAGTGCCGGAGGAACATCATGATCTACGCACGGTCTTCAGTCGGTCCAGAGCCAACTCTCTTCCTCCTCACCGGTCGTATGATTGTTGTATTGATCTCCATCCGGGGACCACTTCTCCTCGGGGTAGATTATTCTCTCTGTCGGCTCCCGAACGTAAGGCTCTCGATGATTATCTGTCTGCTGAAGGCATTCAGATGGATCCCGCTAAGGTCCAGGATGTCAGCGATTGGCCTGTTCCTAAGTCACGTGTCGAGTTACAGCGCTTTCTCGGTTTCGCTAATTTCTATCGGCGTTTTATTCGTAATTTCGGTCAAGTGGCTGCCCCTCTCACAGCTCTGACTTCTGTCAAGTCTCGCTTTAAGTGGTCTGGTTCCGCCCAGGGAGCTTTTGATCTCCTCAAGAAGCGTGTTACATCCGCCCCTATCCTTGTTACTCCTGACGTCACTAAACAATTCATTGTCGAGGTTGACGCTTCAGAGGTGGGCGTGGGAGCCATTCTGTCCCAGCGCTTCCAGTCTGACGATAAGGTCCATCCTTGCGCTTACTTTTCTCATCGATTGTCGCCATCGAAACCCGAGGGGATTCTCCCTGAAGGGCGTGTTGTCGGGTTGACTGTCTGGGGAATTGAGAGACAGGTAAAGCAAGCACTCACTCACACTGCGTCGCCGCGCGCTTGTCCTAGTAACCTTCTGTTCGTTCCTGTCTCTATTCGTCTGGCTGTTCTTCAGTGGGCTCATTCTGCCAAGTTAGATGGTCACCCCGGCGTTCGGGGTACGCTTGCTTCTATTCGCCAGCGGTTTTGGTGGCCTACTCAGGAGCGGGATACGCGCCGTTTCGTGGCTGCTTGTCCGGACTGCGCGCAGACTAAGTCAGGTAACTCTCCTCATGCCGGTCGTCTTAGACCGCTTCACATTCCTTCTCGACCATGGTCTCAGATCGCCTTAGACTTTAGTACCGGTCTGCCTTCGTCTGCGGGGAGGACTGTGAGAGCCGCCAATAAACGTAGGATTAAGAGTCCTAGGTATTGTCGCGGTCAGAGAGTGTGGCTTTCCACTCGTAACCTTTCCCTTACGACAGCTTCTCGCAAGTTGACTCCACGGTTCATTGGTCCGTTCCGTGTCTCTCAGGTCGTTAATCCTGTTGCTGTGCGACTGCTTCTTCCGCGACATCTTCGTCGCATCCACCCTGTCTTCCATGTCTCTTGTGTCAAGCCTTTTCTTCGCGCCCCCGTTCGTCTTCCCTCCTCCCGTCCTTGTCGAGGGCGCACCTATTTACAAGGAACGGAAGATCATGGACATGCGTTCTCAGGGACGTGGTCACCAGTACTTAGTGGAGGGGGAGGGTTTCGGTCCTGAGGAGAGGAGTTGGGTTCCATCTCGGGACGTGCTGGACCGTTCGTTGATTGATGATTTCCTTCGTCGCCGCCAGGGTTCCTCCTCGAGTGCGCCAGGAGGCGCTTGGTGAGTGGGGGGGTACTGTCATGTTTTGTCTTTGATCTTCATGTCTTGTCCCTGTGCTTCCCTCTGCTGGTCTTATTAGGTTCTTTCCCTCTTTCTATTTCCTCTCTCTCCTCCTTCCTTTTTCCCTCTCCCGCTCTCTCTCTCTATCGTTCCGTTCTTGCTCCCAGCTGGTTCTCATTCTCCTAACGACCTTATTTACTCTTTCACACCTGTCCCCTATTTTGCCCTCTGATTTGAGTCCCTATTTCTCCCTCTGTTTTCTGCTTCTGTCTTTGTCGGATTCTTGTTTGATGTTTGCTGTTCTGTGTCCTTGTTCCGCCCTATCGTGTTTTTGCCTTCATCAGATGCTGCGTGTGAGCAGGTGTCTAGTGGTCGCGTCTCCAGTCGTTCATCTCTACTGACGAGAGGATTTCAGTTTTCCTGTTTTGTTTTTACCTTAGATATATCAGGAGTATCGTTTTTGTCTAAGACTGGAATAAAGACTCTGTTTCTATTTCGTCGCTTTTGGGTCCTCCTTCATCAGCATAACACAGAGGCAATGCCTTGAGAAAGATGCCATTGCCCCGGAGAAGTCAGTAGAAAAGGGGAGCTTACATTGAAGGCAGAAATCACAAACAATTTCACGTTTATCGCAAGTGAGTCATCACATTTGAGCTGACAAATTGGCTGAGAAGCATTCATTTGTCCAACTAGATGACAAATCGGAGTGCAAATAAAGTTGAGTTTGGCATTCAAGATTCTGCTCTAAAATGTCCTTTGCGTTACTCATTGGAAATGTTATCAATAAACATATGTATTTTCCTTGCTCTGCATGCTGTGCAGATGATAGCCTCACAATGCTCTTGGTCATAACAAGCTTATGAACATGTCAGAACACTCTCAATTGTTGTTAAAAATGGCTTGTGTTACCATTGATCATGGCCTGACATTTGAAAAACGCATGAAAAACATATCCATGAGCATACTTCCATCCCAAGGAACATTTCTAGAAATACATTACATACAGTTGAAGTCAGAAGTTTACATACACCTTAGCCAAATACATTTAAACTCAGTTTTTCACAATTCCTGACATTTAATCCTAGGTACCTGTGGATGTATTTCAAGGCTGTTTAAAGGCACAGTCAAATTAGTGTATGTAAACTTCTGACCCACTGGAATTGTGATACAGTGAATTATAAGTGAAATAATCTGTCTGTAAACAATTGTTGGAAAAATTACTTGTGTCATGCACAAAGTAGATGTCCTAACCGACTTGCCAAAACTATAGTTTGTTAAAAAGAAATGTGTGGAGTGGTTGAAAAACTAGTTTTAATGACTCGAACCTAAGTGTATGTAAACTTGCGACTTCAACTGTACATCTCACAGCATTGCTGGTCAAAAATTATCATACAACATCACAGTTATGCTTAGAACATTGTGAGAGCTTCTGAAAGCATTATCTGGAAAGCCGTTCTGCAATTGGAAGAATCCTGGCCTCAGCCCATTTCTTTGAACAATAGGGCAACCGGTTGATCATTTTTGAGACTATAGTTGTATGCTCAAAACAGGGCACTTTCATCCAAGGGCATACACTTCTCACAGTGGTGTTGGGCCTCAGTCAGAAGGCAACCATTTCTTCGGGCTACAAATTAATGATACCTCTCTGTTGAAAGCTTGAGATTTTCTCTTCTACTACACAACAGGAGCCTTATTAGAGTTCACACTTAGCCCCTGAAAGCAAGAATAGGAGCTGCCAACACACATCTTGTTCTGGGCTACACGCATCCAATTTAATATGTCATATTTAGCATTGGAGTACATTTTACAGGCAAAGGTGACATTGGATGAAAAACTGTCCCAGGAATACTACTCTGCCCTTGGAGAAGATTTCAAGCACCACGTAATACTCAACACTGATGGTAAAGGTTAGGTAGCTGTTTTCCCCCATGTTATAAGTCACAACTGAAATCTAAAGCTGCCAGTCTGCCAGAATAGCTCCTTTACTGAAGCCTGAAGAACAGCAATGCTCATCCACAGTGTAATTGCCACTGTGTTTAGTTGTGGGTAATCAGTTTATAATCTGTCAAAAATAATGTTGAGAACAAAGGACATTTGCATGATGTCATCAGAGTGAATGCTTGGTGGTGTTGTTACGTTAATACTTGACTGTAACTCTAAGATGACCCTAAAGGAATGCACCACTGGTTTTACTGGCATTTTCCCACTGATACAAGCCCAGAAACCATTCAAATGAGATTGCATCACCTAGCTTTAGCCGTAGCTTTGTGCATGCTGGTGGTCATTAATGCTTTATACAAGAGTCATACTCAAAATAAGTCTAAAGAAATTGCTTAGATGGAACTTTGTCAGAGTAGCATAACTATAAACACTGCCAAATTTTGAGAAAATGAGTTGAGATTAATAAACATGACCAAATAAATTTCCAGATTCACATGTTCAATTTTCAAATGATTGCGCTAATTTATGTGCTGAAACGTAACAGTTCATTTGCTAGATTTTAAACAGAGAAACATAATGATGAGAACTGCAAAGAAACATTTGGAACATATTGGAAATTTAACTAGGGTTTATTGACTGACAGTACTTTAACAAAAACAAAGGAATTCATAAGACTTTTTCTTGCACAATACAGGTTCAGTGGACCCACTTATTGTATGGGATGACTTTAGAGGCCATTCAATTAAATATTCATCCCAAAAAACAAAAATGGTATTGGTCAATGGAGAAAAGACTTATAACAGAAATAGAAAATCTAACATTACACATCAATGGTATTGATAAATGTATTACAGAAACACTGAAAAGTCTAGACACAAAACAAATGAAGTTTGAGGAACTTAATCAGGAAAGATCAAGTTTCACTTATCTAAAGAAAACTGAACAAATTGAATGGAGAACAACAAAAAATGCCGAAACCTTCAATATATAAACACAAAAAAAGCCCTCCAGAAAATAGTTAAACATTGGAGAAATCCTTCTCACCAAAGGAGATTTTGAATGAGAAAGTAAAATATTGTAAATATATGTTCTATTGTTAAGTTCATCCAACCTTGCTTCACGATGAGTTGTGATATCCTTCTACCATTTGTTTTAAACTGTGTGAAACAAGATTCTTGTGAAGGTCTAATTACACAAAATGAATTATCGATGACAATTGATTCCTTTCAGCTGGGTAAAACCCCTAGCCTCGATCACATTCCAATAGAGAGATAAACATTTGATGAACTACTGAAAGATTCATTACTATCATGTTTTAATTACTCGTATATAAATCGCAAACTGTCAGACACAAAAAAAGAGGGACCGATCTCTCTCCTACTGAAGCAGGAACCACCAGGGGGCAGTACAAAGTACAAAATTGGAGCCACCTCACCCTTCAATATGGCAAAGCAAAAATATTGACAACAAGTATTGCTCAGAATTAAAACAGGTTCTACAGGACATTATTCCTCATGACGGGACTCAGACGGGATTCTTAAAAGGAATAAATATTGGAGACGTTCGACAACTACAATTTTCTTTTTTGAAAATGCAGGGAATCCAGGTATAATTTATTTAGAAAATTTTGAGAAAGCTTTTGATACAGTACGTCCAGAATCTGTTATTAAGTGCCTGGAATTTTTTTACTTGAGAAACTCTAATATGCAGGGTAAAAATACTGTACAACAATCCTTTGTGTAAAATAATAAGTTATTTCTCTGAGAACTTTGAATTGTCAAGAGGAGTAAAACAAGGGAGCCCTCTGTCACCATACTTATTTATTATGGATATTGAACTGTGAGCTATCAAAATCTGAGCTAATGATAACATTAAGGGGCTTAAAATGTATGGATTAGAAACAAAAATATCAATGTATGCAATTAAATATTAAGGCATTAAACCTCTCAAAACCCCCATTATACCGAAATTATATTTAAATCCAAACTGGTTTTCCAGCAGTCAACTCTGGCTGCGTCTACACTGGCAGCCCAATTCTGATATACACTACCGTTCAAAAGTTTGGGCTCACTTAGAAATGCCCTTGTTTTTGAAGGAAAAGCAAATTTTTTGTCCATTAAAATAACATCAAATTGTTCAGAAATACAGTGTAGACATTGTTAGTTGTAACTAACTATTGTAGCTGGAAACAGCAGATCTTTATGGAATATCTACATAGGCGTACAGAGGCTCATTATCAGCAACCATCACTCCTGTGTTCCAATGGCACGTTATGCTAGCTAATCCAAGTGTATCAATTTAAAAGGCAAATTGATCATTAGAAAACCCTTTTGCAATTATGTTAGCACAGCTGAAAACTGCTGTGCCGTTTAAAGGAGCAATAAAACAGGCATTCTTTAGACTAGTTGAGTATCTGGAGCATCAGCATTTGTGGGTTCATTTACAGGCTCAAAATGGCCAGAAACAAAGAACTTTCTTCTGAAACTCATCAGTCTATTCTTGTTCTGAGAAATGAAGGCTATTCCATGCAAGAAATTGCCAAGAAACTGAAGATCTGGTACAACGCTGTGTACTACTCTCTTCACAGAACAGCGCAAACTGGCTCTAACCAGAATAGAAAGAGGAGTGGGAGGCCTAGGCGCACAACTCAGCAAGAGGACAAGTACATTAGAGTGTTTAGTTTGAGAAACAGACGCCTCACAAGTCCTCAATTGTATATTATTTGCAATAATTCGTCTTTTGACCAATCACCTCAAACTTTTCACATGAGATCTTTTTCCGAGATGATCTGATTGGGCAAAATACCAATTAGTGAAAAAAAGATCCGAATTGGGCTGCCTGTGTAAACGTAGCCTAAGAGGCACAGCCACTGTTCAAAATAGAGCCTTTTGCCATTATACAGATTTAAAAACAACCATTTCAGGTGGCTTGACAATGAAACCCTACTTAAAGTGTCCTCCTTTTTAAATGATGCCATACAGAGCTGGTTACAATTCCAATTTCACTCTCCAGAAGAGGCATGAATAGTATAAATCCGAAAGTAAAAATGTATCAGTTTCACTTAAGGTCAAGAGGTTTGACAACTATGCCACATACAATTCAAGATAGTTGGGAAGAGATTTGATGTCCCAATACCATGGCATCGGATTTATGAACTGATATACAAAAGAAATGACGCATTAATCCATCACAGTAAAATAGATGGATGTATTGCAAAAGGAAAAAGGAAAATTGTAGTGTTCTGGGAAAGATGGCTTAGCATGTGAACATCTGAGGATTGGAATTAAGATTCAAGTGTACAGTATACAGTATGTGAGTCAAAATAGCTTTAAGTAGCAGTAGAAGATATATTGTTGTCGATTGGTGAATAATGTATTACCATTTTGGAGTCACTTTCATTGTAAGTAAGAATATAACATATTTCTGAACACTTCTACATTAATGTGGATGCTACCATGATTATGGATAATCATGAATTATTTGTTAATAATTACATGAGAAGGATACAGAGGCACAAAGACCCCCCCCCCCCCCCCCCCCCCACACACACACACACACATTTCTTGTTGTTGCTAAACTCCCATTATTGGTTGTTATAGCCTCTAACCTTCTCACTCACCACTATTCATTCAAAAGAAATCATGGCATTATCAGGATTCATTTAGAAGTGTTCAGGAACTAGATAAAGTGCTTTCATTTCTAACCTGTAAAACAGAAATACATGAAAATACCCTCAAAAAGGTGACATCCTGTTCTGTTGCCTCATGAGACATTTGATCTAAAATCCAAAATGCAGAGCCAAATTGTACATTTCTGCTTCACTGTCCAAATACATATGGAGGAGTGTATCTGCCTCATCCTTTTTATAAGTGAGAATGCCCTCTAGTGTTTATTACTGAAGGTACAGCATCACATGGCTGAATTCTTCAAGAGACAAATGGAACTGTACAGTCTGAGAGTCTGAGGATAGTTCAATATCTATAGGTCATACAACTATGTGTGGGGGGGTGGGTGGGGGTGGGGGGTCAGGAATGAAATATTATTTAAAAGGGGCAATCAGGGATTGGTACATCCATTTTAGGACTTGTATATAACTTATAAAATGGCTTGGGATTTTATTTATACTGTCTTACCACATCAGGACCAAAAATATAACAATTTCCAGAAGCTGAAAATGACCCAGTTCTTCCATGGCACTCTGTTGGGGCGAATGACTCTGAACTTACAATGGCTAGTACCAAGTCGTTATATATATAATTATTTTCTTGTGCATTTTGCTATTTTGCTATTTTCCTCATGACTTCTGCATGCTTTGTTGACGACGAACTTTCTTTAACCAACCGTGAGACAGACTGTTTGTTCCCACACTCGGGACTATGACTCTCTATTGGTTACACAGACTTTTGGCCTCCCATCCTTTTCTAACCACCTCTCGCTGGCTATGCATTCATGTTGTCTGATGAAATTGCTGTACAATATGATCTTGTTGCCATCTGATGCACATTCAGATGTCATAACTCAGCACTGCAGAGCTCTCCTTGATTGTATTACTGTTGATGATATCTGGAAATGTGCATGTAAACCCTGGCCTATCTACTGTTGCTAGCCCCAATTCTGCCTTGTACTCTGATATCTGCTTCACTGATTTCTGCTCTCGTAAAAGCCTGGGTTTTCTGCACATTAACGCTAGAAGCTTATTACCTAAAATGCCTCAATTGAAAGTGTGGGTTCACAGCTCCAATATGTTGGTCATTGCTGAGACGTGGTTAATGAAGAGTGTTTTGAATACTGATGTTAACTTTTCTGGTTATAACCTTTTTCGACAAGACAGATCTTCCAAAGGTGGGGGAGTGGCAATCTTTTCCAAGGATCACCTTCAGTGCTCGGATGTCTCCACCAAGTCTGTCCGGAAACAATTTGATTTGCTGGCCTGTGTTTGTAATGGCTGCTCAGTGAAACAACATGTCCTGATTTGTCATGGACGCTTGCTAAAAAACTTTAAGGAGCAAGCCTTCCTACATGAACTGGCCTCTGTAAAATTGTACAGAATCAGCTTGATCCCCTCTGTCAAAGACACTTGGAACTTTATTTTTATATTTTCAGTGGTATTGTTAACAAACACACCCCATTAAGAAAATTAGAATGAATAACTGTTCAGGGCCTCGTTCGACCATGATTTTGCAGAGTTACTCCATCTCAAGAATTGCATTTGGCAAAAGGCTCGGCACACGCATACTCATGCTGACTGGCTCTCGTTCAGGAAAATGAGTAATAAGTACACTAAGGCCAAAGTTACTTTAAGGAGCAGTTCTCTCTCTGTGGGTCTAATCCCAAGAAGTTCTGGAAAAAGGTTAAAGACCTGGAGAATAAACCCTCCTCTTCACAGCTGCCCATGTCCCTTAATGTTGATGATGTGGTTTTACTGACAAGGAGCACATGGCTGAGCTCTTTAATCACCACTTCATTAAGACAGGATTCCTATTTGACTCAGCCATGCCTCCTTGCCTGTCCAAAATGTCCTCCTCTCCCACCCTTCTAATGCGACTATTCCCGATGCTTCTCCCTCTTTTCCCCCTTCCCATTGACAAAGTTTCTCCCTGCTGGCAGTCACTGAGTCCGAGGTGCTAAAGGAGCTCCTGAAACTTGACTCCAAAAAACCATCTGGGTCAGATGGCTTAGACCCTTTCTTCTTTAAGGTTGCTGCCCCTATCATTGCCAAGCCTATCTCCAACCTTTTTAACCTGTCTCTGATTTCTGGGGAGGTTACCATTCCTTGGAAGTCAGCCACGGTTCGTCCTTTATTTAAAGGGAGAGATCAAGCTGATCCTAACTGTTAGAAGCCTATTTCTATTTTGCCCTGTTTATCAAATTGTTGGGAAAACTTGTCAATAATCAACTGACTGGCTTTCTTGACGTCTATAGTATTCTCTCTGGTATGCAATCTGGTTTCTGCTCAGCTTATGGATGTGTCACTGCAACCTTAAAGGTCCTCAATAATGTCACCATTGCCCTTGATTTGAAGCAATGTTGTGCTGCTATTTTTATTGACTTGGACAAAGCTTTTGATACGGTAGACCAATCCATTCCTGTGGGCCGGCTAAGGAGTATTGGTGTCTCTGAGGTATCTTTGTCCTGGTTTACTAACTACCCGTTTCAAAGAGTGTAGTGTATAAAGTCAGAAAATCTGCTGTCTCAGCCACTGCCTGTCACCAAGGGAGTACCCCAAGGCTCAATCCTAGGCCCCACGCTCTTCTCAATTTACATCAACAACATAGCTCAAGCAGGAGGAACCTCTCTCATCCATTTATATGCAGATGGTACAGTCTTATACGCAGCTGGCCCCTGCCCAGATGTTGTGTTAAATGCACTACAAACAAGCTTTCTCTACCCTTAACCTTGTTCTGAATACCTCCAGAACAAAGATGAAGTGGTTCGGTAAGAAGAATGCCCCTCTCCCCACAGGTGTGATTACTAACTCTGAGGGTTTAGAGCTTGAGGTAGTCACCTCATACAAGTACTTGGGAGTATGGCTAGAGGGTACACTGTCCCTTTCTCAGCACATATCAAAGCTGAAGGCTAAAGTTAAATCTAGACTTGGTTTCCTCTATCGTAATCGCTCCTCTTTCACCCCAGCTGCCAAACTAACCTTGATTCAGATGACCATCCTACCCATGCTAGATTACAGAAACATAATTTATAGATCGGCAGGTACTGTAAGGGTGCTCTCAAGGGCTAGATGTTCTTTACCATTCGGCCATCAGATTTGCCACCAATGTTTCTTATAGGACACGTCACTGCACTCTATACTCCTCTGCAAACTGGTCATCTCTGTATACTCGTCGCAAGACCCACTGGTTGATGCTTATTTCTAAAACCTTCTTAGGTCTCACTTCCCCCTATCTGAGCTATCTACTGCAGCCCTCATCCTCCACATACAACACCCATTCTACCAGTCACATTCTGTTAAAGGTCCCCAAAGTACACACATCCTTGGGTCGCTCACTCTTTTCAGTTCGCTGCAGCTAGCGACTGGAACGAGCTCCAACAAACACTGAAACTGGACAGTTTTATCTCAATCTCTTCATTCAAAGACGCAATCATGGACACTTACTGACAGCTGTGGCTGCTTTGCGTGGTGTATTGTTGTCTCTACCTTCTTGCCCTTTGTGCTGTTGTCTGTGCCCAATAATGAATGTACCATGCTTTGTGCTGCTACCATGTTGTGTTGCTACCATGTTGTTGTCATGATGTGTTGCTACCATGGTGTGTTGTCATGTGTTGCTGCCTTGCTATGTTGTTGTCTTAGGTCTCTCTTTATGTAGTGTTCTGTTGCCTCTCTTGTCGTGATGTGTGTTTTCCCCCATATTTATATTAAAACATTTTGTTTTAATCCCAGCTCAGTCCACACAGGAGGCCTTTTGCCTTTTGGTAGGCTGTCATTGTAAATAAGAATTTGTTCTTAACTGACTTGCCTAGTTAAATAAAGGTTAAATAAAAAAATACAAATCAAATGGCCTGCATACTCACCAGACATATCACCCATTGAGCCTGTTTGGGATGCTCTGAATCGACACGTATGACAGCGTGATCCAGTTCCCGCCAATATCCAGCAACTTCGCACAGCCATTGAAGAGAAGTGGAACAACATTCAACGGGCCACAATCAACAGCCTGATCAACTTTATGCGTAGGAGTTGTGTCGTGCTGCATGAGGCAAATGGTGGTCACAACAGATACTGACTGGTTCTGATCCACACCCCTACTTTAAAAAAATGGAATCTATGACCAACAGATGCATATCTGTATTCCCAGTCATGTGAAATCCATAGATTAGGGTCGAATGATATTACTTCAATTGACTGATTTCCTTATATGAACTGTAACTCAGTAAAATCTTTGAAATTGTTGCATGTTGCGTCTATACTTTTATTCAGTATATTTAGGTCAGTGAGCATACATTGTATTTGCTGCACCCAAAAAATGTATAGTATGTAGAGAGGAACACCCAGTTAAATATACAAACATCACAAGTGTTTTTGACAGAAGTGAATGAGGGTAAGGTGATATGACATCAAAACACATGACGTGGGTGCTTGGTTTCGGCATATTCTCTCATTGCATTATAAGTGTGTTGCAGATAAAAAAAAAGTGAGAGGTTAGCATGTTTTGTTATAGCCTCAAACCTTCTCACTCACCATTATTCATTCAAAAGAAATCATGGTATTATCAGGATCTATTTAGAAGTGTTCAGGAACTAGATAAAGTGCTTTCATTTCTAACCTGTGAAGCAGATATGCATGAAAATACCCTCAAAAAGGTGACATCCTGTTCTGTTGCCTCATGAGATATTTGATCTAAAATCCAAAATGCAGAGCCAAATTGTACATTTCTGCCTCACTATCCAAATACATATGGCGGAGAGTGTATCTGCCTCATCCTCTTTATAAGTGAGAATGTCCTTACACTGAAAGTACAGCTTCACCTGGCTCAAATAGTCAAGAGACACTGGACAAATGGAACTGTACAGTCTGAGAGTCTGAGGATAGTTTAATATCTATAGGTCATATAACTCTGGGGGGGGGGGGGGTCAGGGATTACAGTTTTTTACATCACTAACATCCTTTTGTCCAATCTGTAGTCACATTTTCAAAACTCTAAACACAATTAGCACATCTGTCTGTTGTGGACCATACCATTAACACAATTCATGTTGTTAACACAGAATATGCAGTCAAATAACACGTTTCTAAAATGCTTACATTTTCTTTACATACAAGCTTACCCATACCAAAGTTATGAAACTTTCTTGTCTTATTTACAAATGCTTCCACACAGCATGCCAAAAATGAAGACCTAATGTTCAAAACCTTAAATATAGTTTAAAGCTTCTACTTCTGCAACAACAGCCACAGAGGAGTAGCTGGACCAGGCAGAGGAGTAGTTGGACCAGGCAGAGGAGTAGTTGGACCAGGACAAAGGAGAAGGAGAGGTAGGGGGAGAGGAGTTGCACGACAGCAACGACCCATGGAAAGCGATCTTACAGTGGAGGAACACACCCACCGAAAACATGGACAGCAGCCCAGCACAACGCCTTCTGTCCAGACGTCTGAAGACTACTATCCCCGTAGCTAACAAGCTACTTGAGCCCTGCGTCATGGTTGGCGTCACGGACAAACTGCGTCACAGAAAGCAGCTCGCTAAGTGCTTCTACGACCGGACTGCTCGAGACCTACCAGAGCTGGAGGTGGGTGAAACGATAAGGATGAAACCGCTGCTGGGAGACCACACAGGACTTTGGAGGCTGGGCACGTGCCTACAGAGAGTTGCACCACGTTCTTACCTGGTGGATGTTGGTGGCTCCCTCTATCGTCGCAATCGGGTGGATCTGCGCGTAGCAGAGCAGACAAACCAGAACATGCCATACACTCACCTAGATGAGCTGGATCACAGTCCAGGCCTAAGGGTAAGGTGCAGAATTGAGACATGAGCCAACTGAAGGTGAGGCTTCTACCCCACCAAACTCTCCAGCTCGTGGCCCTAATCCTACACCTGTCAGAGCCAATACTTACTCACGGGTGGGTCGGCTGTGCAAGCCACCGGACAGGCTTACTCTGTAAGCAAGAGACTTAACTTGTTGTCTGTTAATTTAAAAAAAAGAAAAAAAGAAAAGAAAGGAAGATGACAACTAAAGTAAAAAGAAAATGTCATGCTTTTCAATTGTTATGACTTGACTGTTAAGAACTCAATGTTATGCCGTTGTGTTTGTACTTTCTATTGAAAAGGATGATGTTACGGAGTATAGTTGATAGGTAATCGACTAGCTGGACTGTTCCCCAGACTCCACGCGTAGGGATTTGTACAATGCTTAACAAGGCTGTTGAACTTGACATTGGTGTCTGTCTTTATTCCTTTATCCAACCTACCATACAGAAACACATGCCTTCCTCCTGGCTACTCCAACCTCGGCCAACCGCTCCGCCCCCCCCCCCCCCCCCCCCAGCTACTCGCCCAAGCGTCCCCAGCTTCTCCTTTACCCAAATCCAGATAGCAGATGTTCTGAAAGAGCTGCAAAACCTGGACCCATACAAATCAGCTGGGTTTGCAATCTGGACCCTCTATTTCTGAAACTATTCGCCGCCATTGTCGCAACCCCTATTACCAGCCTGTTCAACCTCTCTTTCATATCGTCTGAGATCCCCAAGGATTGGAAAGCTGCCGTGGTCATCCCCCTCTTCAAAGGGGGAGACACCCTGGACCCAAACTGTTACAGACCTATATCCATCCTGCCCTGCCTATCTAAGGTCTTCGAAAGCCAAGTTAATAAACAGATCACTGACCATCTCGAATCCCACCATACCTTCTCCGCTGTGCAATCCGGTTTCCGAGCCGGTCACGGGTGCACCTCAGCCACGCTCAAGGTACTAAACGATATCATAACCGCCATTGATAAAAGACAGTACTGTGCAGCCGTCTTCATCGACCTGGCCAAGGCTTTCGACTCTGTCAATCACCATATTCTTATCGGCAGACTCAGTAGCCTCGGTTTTTCTGATGACTGCCTTGCCTGGTTCACCAACTACTTTGCAGACAGAGTTCAGTGTGTCAAATTTGAGGGTATGTTGTCTGGTTCTCTGGCAATCCCTGTGGGGGTACCACAGGGTTCAATTCTAGGGCCGACTCTTTTCTCTGTATATTTCAATGATGTTGCTCTTGCTGCGGGCGATTCTCTGATCCACCTCTACGCAGACGACACCATTCTGTAAACTTCTGGCCCTTCCTTGGACACTGTGCTATCTAACCTCCAAACGAGCTTCAATGCCATACAACACTCCTTCAGTGGCCTCCAACTGCTCATAAACGCTAGTAAAACCAAATGCATGCTTTTCAAACGTTCTCTGCTTGCACCCGCCCGCCCGACTAGCATCACCACCCTGGACGGTTCCGACCTAGAATATGTGGACATCTATAAATACCTAGGTGTCTGACTAGAATGTAAACTCTCCTTCCAGACTCATATTAAACATCTCCAATCCAAAATCAAATCTAGAATCGGCTTTCTATTTCGCAAACAAAGCCTCCTTCACTCACGCCGCCAAACTTACCCAGTAAAACTGACTATCCTACCGATCCTCGACTTCGGCGATGTCATCTACAAAATAGCTTCCAATACTCTACTCAGCAAATAGATACAGTTTATCATAGTGCCATCCGTTTTGTTACTAAAACACCTTATACCACCCACCACTGCGACCTGTATGCTCTAGTCGGCTGGCCCTCGCTACATATTCGTCGCCAGACCCACTGGCTCCAGGTCATCTATAAGTCCATGCTAGGTAAAGCTCCGCCTTATCTCAGTTCACTGGTCACGATAACAACACCCACCCGTAGCACGCACTCCAGCAGGTATATCTCACTGATCATCCCCAAAGCCAACACCTCATTTGGCTGCCTTTCCTTCCAGTTCTCTGCTACCTGTGACTGGAACGAATTGCAAAAATCGCTGAAGTTGGAGACTTTTATTTCCCTCACCAACTTTAAACATCTGCTATCTGAGCAGCTAACCGATCGCTGCAGCTCTACATAGCCCACCCAATTTACCTACCTCATCCCCATACTGTTTTTATTTATTTACTTTTCTGCTCTTTTGCACACCAGTATCTCTACTTGCACATGATCATCTGATGATTTATCACTCCAGTGTTAATCTGCTAAATTGTAATTATTCGCTCCTATGGCCTATTTATTGCCTACCTCCTCATGCCTTTTGCACACAATGTATATAGACTCATTTTTCCCCCTACTGTGTTATTGACTTGTTTATTTTTTATCCATGTTAAACTCTGTGTTGTTGTCTGTTCACACTGCTATGCTTTATCTTGGCCAGGTCGCAGTTGTATATGAGAACTTGTTCTCAACTAGCAAACCTGGTTAAATAAAGGTGAAAAAATAAAATAAAAAATAAATAAATAAAATGTTTATCCAGAATTTTCAACAAACCAACAGGTAAGTAATGCATTTCACAAGGGCTTCTCCTATCATTACTGTTGCTATGTCCCACTGTAACTGTAGACCACCAGTGCCAATACAAATACATATGTTGTATAATTGTTCCTCTGAAGGACACAACATCTTCCTGCCTCTTGGGGAAGAGGAAAGCTCCTCAGTGAAGACCAAGAGCATGCCATTGTAGGATTGGTCATTGCTGACAATGCAATGAAACAGAGAATTTCAGACCAAAATTGTAGAGGACAACCTGGTATTTCTCAATAAAGGGGTGACAGGTAGCCAAGTGGGTAGAGTGTTGGACTAGGAACTGAAAGGTTGCAAGATCAAATCCTGAGCTGGCAAGGTAGAAATCTGCCCTTGTCAGATTATTTACAGAAGAAGCAACCTAATATCACACAGTCAAACTCTTCAGTCCTTTAGTAAGTTCACCATTCTGCGATTCTCACTGTTAAACATCACACGGTGTTTCAACACAACGGCTCTTTGTCATCATTTTTATCTGAGCAGTTAACGCCCAAATTCTTTTCTTAGGTCTCACTGTTCCTAGGCCGTCATTGAAAATAGGAATTTGTTCTTAACTGACTTGCCTAGTTAACTAAAGGTAAAAGAATAATGTCTGATCCATGTTTTGTGCTGCTTCCATGTTGTTATTATCATGTTGTGTTATTGTCATGTTGTGTTGCGACAATGGTGTGTTGTCATGTGTTGCTGCCTTGCTATGTTGTTGTCTTAGGTCTCTCTTTATGCAGTGTTGTGTTGTCTCTCTTGTTGTGAAATGTGTTTTTTCCTATATATATATATTTATTTTGTGTTTTTAGTCCCCGCAGGACACCTTTAGCTGTCATTGTAAATAATAATTTGTTCTTAACTGATTTGCCTAGTTAAATAAAGGTTAAATAAAAAAATACAAATAAAATGGCGTACATACTCACCAGACATGTCACCCATTGAGCATGTTTGGGATGCTCTGAATCGACACATATGACAGCGTGTTCCAGTTCCCGCCAATATCCAGCAACTTCGCACAGCCATTGAAGAGGAGTGGGACAACATTCGACGGGCCACAATCAACAGCCTGATCAACTTTATGCGTAGGAGATGTGTCATGCTGCATGAGGCAAATGGTGGTCACAACAGATACTGACTGGTTCTGATCCACACCCCTTTCCTTATATGAACTGTAACTCAGTAAAATCTTTGAAATTGTAACATGTTGCGTCTATACTTTTATTCAGTATATTTAGGTCAGAGAGCATACATTGTATTTGCTGCACCCAGACATGTATAGTATGTAGAGGAACACCCAGTTAAATATACAAACATCACAAGTGTTCTTGACAGAAGTGAATGAGGGTAAGGTGATATGACATCAAAACACATGACGTGGGTGCTTGGTTTCGGTATATTCTCTCATTGCATTATAAGTGTGTTGCAGATAAAAAAAAAGTGAGAGGTTAGCATGTTTTGTTATAGCCTCAAACCTTCTCACTCACCATTATTCATTCAAAAGAAATCATGGTATTATCAGGATTTATTTAGAAGTGTTCAGGAACTAGATAAAGTGCTTTCATTTCTAACCTGTAAAACAGATATGCATGAAAATACCCTCAAAAAGGTGACATCCTGTTCTGTTGCCTCATGAGACATTTGATCTAAAATCCAAAATGCAGAGCCAAATTGTACATTTCTGCTTTACTGTCCAAATACATGTGGAGGAGAGTGTATCTGCCTCATCCTCTTTATAAGTGAGAATGTCCTTATCCTGTTATGGCTGCACGCTGAATATTGAAAAAACTGGAAAATGTGTGCACATTTTCAAACGGCCTCCTAAGAAACTTTTTATTTTCCAATATGCATATATTTACTACTGTTGGATAGATAACAGTCTGTAGTTTCTAAAAAGGTTTGAATTGTTTCTCTAAGTCGAACAGAAATATTTTTACAGCCATTTTCCCAGCCGAATTGAGTTTTCCAAAATGCGATGTGTCTCTTTAAGACCTTCTCTATAAAAGGCCCTTTGACTTAGGACCATAGGGACACGTCACAGGCGTTCGTCAGACTGTAATGCGGAAGTGAGAATTGAAAGGAGTCGAATATCTCGTCCATGGACTGAATAACACACCTTCTTGTGAGACCTGCGCAGTTAAAAAAAAAATCCGGGCGCGAAGGATTATTTGTTCTCGGCTTCTGGAACAAGGTAGATAACGTTGAATATGTTGCCTGACTACGATATTATTTGATACATGTCACAAAATCATCCTAAAGTATGTTTTTTCAATATACTTTAATTATATTATTGCAATTTATTCTGGACTTTAGATGTGAAACGACGGAAGAATTTTTTGAAGAAACGCTTTCTAGCGCCGCAATGCTATCGTGCCTGCTAACCAAAGAGGGAAATAATTCGTTCTGGAACCCAACTAAAGACTCTACTGGACATTGGACCCCGTTACAACATTCTGATGGAATATCAAGAAAGATAAGACCCAATTTGGGATGCTTTTTCATATATATGTCGAACTGTTGTATGCTAAGTCTGCTAACTGTGCTAGGCTAGCGCTTGACTAGAATCAATGCTGCCTTATGTTAGCTTATGTTGTTAGCTAATATAACGATATATTGTGTTTTCGCTGTAAAACACTTCAAAAATCGGAAATTTTGGCTTTATTCACACGATATCTGTCTTTCATTAGTTATCCACCATATGTTTTTCTGAAATGTTTTATGAGGTGTAATTAGTAGCCGACGTTGGTGTATGTATTTTCTCTGGCTACTCCCGGCTGGATTCAGACTCTAGCTATGTATTAGCATTTTTGGGTAGCATCAATGTAAAACTGATTTATAGCTAAAATATGCACTTTTTATGAACAAAACATAGATTTATTGTGTAACATGTTATATGACTGTCATCTGAGGTAGTTTTTTCTGGGCTCTTTAGGTTGGTTTTAGTTTATTTCGGTTGGCTTGTGCATGCTACTTCAATCATAATTCATACTTCATAATCATAATTCATACGTGTCTGTCCACTTTTGTATTTGGTGGTGAGCTAACATAAATATGTGGTGTTTTCTCTGTAAAACATTTAAAAAATCGGACATGTTGGCTGGATTGACAAGATGTTTATCTTTCAAATGCTGTATTGGACTTGTTAATGTGTAAAAGTTAAATATTTTTAAAAAATAGATTTTGAATTTCGCGCCCTGCAGGGGTGTCATTTTCGGCCGATTTCGGGCTTGCATCCCAAACAGGTTATACTGAAGGTACAGCTTCACCTGGCTCAAATAGTCAAGAGACACTGGACAAATGGAACTGTACAGTCTGAGAGTCTGAGGATAGTTTAATATCTATAGGTCATATAACTCTGTCGGGGGGGGGGGGGGGGGGGGGGGGGGGGGGGGGGGGGGGGGTCAGGGATTACAGTTTTTTACATCACTAACATCCTTTTGTCCAATCTGTAGTCACATTTTCAAAACTCTAAACACAATTAGCACATCTGTCTGTTGTGGACCATACCATTAACACAATTCATGTTGTTAACACAGAATATGCAGTCAATTAACACGTTTCTAAAATGCTTACATTTTCTTTACATACAAGCTTACCCATACCAAAGTTATGGATCTTTCTTGTCTTATTTACAAATGCTTGCACACAGCATGCCAGAAATGAAGACCTAATGTTCAAAACTTTAAATATAGTTTAAAGCTTCTACTTCTGCAACAACAGCAGCTGAAAAGGTACATTGAAACATCTGATAAGCATTTTTGAATGAACAGATCATTGAAACATTGAGAAATAGCTGATTTACAGTAAGTTGTGTAAAATAGACCAACCACAGCTGATTCCAATCTCAATCGGAGACATAGCCAGGTGTTGAAGTTCCTTCAATTACATGGACCTACACAGTAAAAAGGGGACTCTGTGGATTGATTTTGTTCAATGTGGGCACAGAACAGCACAGAGGAGCAGAGAGAGAAAAAATAATGTCTGGACAAGGGAGAGGAATAGCTGGACCAGGGAGAGGAGTAGTTGGACCAGGGAGAGGTGTAGTTGGACCAGGGAGAGGAGTAGTTGGACCAGGGAGAGGTGTAGTTGGACCAGGCAGAGGAATAGCTGGACCAGGGAGAGGAGTAGTTGGACCAGGGAGAGGAATAGTTGGACCAGGGAGAGGAGTAGTTGGACCAGGGAGAGGAATAGCTGGACCAGGGAGAGGAGTAGTTGGACCAGGGAGAGGTGTAGTTGGACCAGGGAGAGGAGTAGTTGGACCAGGGAGAGGAGTAGTTGGACCAGGGAGAGGAATAGCTGGACCAGGGAGAGGAGTAGTTGGACCAGGGAGAGGAGTAGTTGGACCAGGGAGAGGAGTAGTTGGACCAGGGAGAGGAATAGCTGGACCAGGGAGAGGTGTAGTTGGACCAGGGAGAGGAGTAGTTGGACCAGGGAGAGGAGTATTTGGACCAGGGAGAGGAGTAGTTGGACCAGGCAGAGGAGTAGTTGGACCAGGACAAAGGAGAAGGAGAGGTAGGGGGAGAGGAGTAAGAATGCGTGGTGGTGTTCAAAGGAGAGTAAGAGCTGTTGTCACTGATGAAATAAGAGCCACCATCATAGACCATGTGATAAACCATGGTCTATCACTGAGAGAGGCTGGTGAAAGAGTCCAGTCTAATACCATTGTCTATCACTGAGAGAGGCTGGTGAAAGAGTCCAGCCTAATACCATGGTCTATCAATGAGAGAGACTGGTGAAAGAGTCCAGCCTAATACCATGGTCTATTACTGAGAGAGGCTGGTGAAAGTGTCCAGTCTAATACCATGGTCTATCACTGAGAGAGACTGGGGAAAGAGTCCAGTCTAATACCATGGTCTATCACTGAGAGAGGCTGGTGAAAGAGTCCAGTCTAATACCATGGTCTATCACTGAGAGAGGCTGGTGAAAGAGTCCAGTCTAATACCATGGTCTATCACTGAGAGAGGCTGGTGAAAGAGTCCAGCCTAATACCATGGTCTATCACTGAGAGAGGCTGGTGAAAGAGTCCAGCCTAATACCATGGTCTATCACTGAGAGAGACTGGGGAAAGAGTCCAGTCTAATACCATGGTCTATCACTGAGAGAGGCTGGTGAAATAGTCCAGCCTAATACCATGGTCTATCACTGAGAGAGGCTGGTGAAAGAGTCCAGTCTAATACCATGGTCTATCACCGAGAGAGACTGGGGAAAGAGTCCAGTCTAATACCATGGTCTATCACTGAGAGAGGCTGGTGAAAGAGTCCAGCCTAATACCATGGTCTATCACTGAGAGAGGCTGGTGAAAGAGTCCAGCCTAATACCATGGTCTATCACTGAGAGGCTGGTGAAAGAGTCCAGCCTAATCTCAGACGGTCAACCGTGGCTTCCATTATCCAGAATTTTCAACAAACCAACAGGTAAGTAATTCATTTCACAAGGGCTTCTTTTATCATTACTGTTGCTGTGTCCCACTGTAACTGTAGACCACCAGTGCCAATACAAATACATATGTTGTATTTTTGTTCCTCTAAAGGACACAACGTCTTCCTGCCTCTTGGGGAAGAGGAAAGCTCCACAGTGAAGACCAAGAGCATGCCATTGTTGGATTGGTCATTGCTGACAATGCAATGAAACAGAGAAATTCAGACCAGAACAGTGAGCGGGTCAAGGAACTCCGGCACCAATATGTCCTGGTATGGTGTCCATCCAATATTTATTGTTCTACAGTGAGTTTTACACTATGCTACTCTACATGTAAACATGGGTTACAGTACATACAATAGGAAATACTGAAAAGCATTTACACATACTGTGTTTGATTTCTTTCAGAGAGTCATGGAGGTGGAGGCTAATCAGACCCCATGTGAAATAATTGATGTAGATGAGGCAGGGTTTAACCTGGCAAAACACGTCGGCGGGGAAGAAACGTAATGGGGAAAAGGGCCACCGTTGATGTGTCGTGTCAGAGAGGAGCAAATATCACAATGACTGCAATCTCGAGTGCTGGTTTGGTCCTGCAGAAATGCCAGATTGGTTCCTACAACACTGAGCACCTTCTTTTGTGTTTAGATCACCTCCAACAACAACTGGTGCCAGAAAGGGAACAGGTAGGAGGAAACATGAGGACATTGTGATTGCCGGGACAATGTAGCATTCCACCATTCACATGCAATCACAAACTGGTTTGCAGCCCATTCAAGAATGGTTTCCCCTTTCCTCCCCCCTACTCGCATTTCCTCAACACCATTGAGGCCATGTATGTTGGATCTTTTGTTGATCACTGGCACCAATTTCATGTTGCTAATAAAGCTTTTACTGCAGCAATTCTGTCACTTACTATTTTATTCTACTGTACATTCTATAAAGTAAAGATGACTCATTCAATTTTAGATTGTATGTTGCCAAAAATGCACACATTTGACACTCAACCAACAAATGTAGAGTGATTTACAATAAAAGGAAACTGAACGATAAAAACTATGGATTTCATATTGTCTGCAGGTAGAACTGAAACATGAAAAGTAATGCAGTTTTTGTAATGCCATCAACTGTTAGTATTTTGAAAGTCGTTGTGCTATGATTGACTGTATGTTCCTCTTGGATAGAAAACATGTGCTAGTGTTTTGACAGAATGATTGGATATCGAGTAGAGTTTGACGTGTTTTGATAGAGTTAGTGCATTTTGAAATGTGGAGTTGGTATTTAATGAACAAAATGTGGTTTCAAGCAGAAAATGAACTATTTGGCTAATTATGTGATGTAGGTGTGTTGCTGTGTTAAGAGTTTAGAAAAAGTATCTTAAGTATAGCTAAACACTTGTTAGCAATTGTGAAAACTGTGAATATTATTTGAAAAGGACCATCAGGGATTGGTACATTCATTTTAGGACTTAAATACTGTATAGCCATTGAGTCTTGAAGAATATAACTTATAAAATGGCTTGTGAATTTAGATAAACTATCTTACTGTAACGGCATTCCTCTCTCTCTTCATAAGAAGAGGGGGAGTAGTGATCGAGCCAAGGCGCAGCGGGTTGTGAATACATGATGATTTATTAAATAAACAAAACAGACAAAGACGAAAACGAACTATACTTGATATAACTAACAAAATAACAAAACGATGTAGACAGACCTGAACAAACGAACTTACAAATACAGGAAGCACGCTGACACAGGAACAGACTACATAACCGCACGAACAAACCGAAACATTCCCGTATGGTGTAACATCGACACAGACACAGGAGACAATCACCCACAAACAAACAGTGAGAACACCCTACCTAAATATGACTCTTAATTAGAGGAGAACGCAAAACACCTGCCTCTAATTAAGAGCCATACCAGGCAACCAAAACCAACATAGAAACAGATAACATAGACTGCCCACCCAAAACACATGCCCTGACCTAAACACATACAAAAACAACATAAAACAGGTCAGGACCGTTACAGAACCCCCCCCTCAAGGTGCGAACTCCGGGCGCACCAGCACAAAGTCCAGGGGAGGGTCTGGGTGGGCATTTGACCACGGTGGTTGTTCCGGCTCTGGACGCTGTCCCCACACCACCATAGTCACTCCCCGTTTCTGTCTTCCCCTCCCAATGACCACCCTAAAACTCACATCCCCTAAATAAACGGCCAGCACCAGGAGAAGGGGCAGCACCGGGACAAAGGGCAGCACCGGGACAAGGGGCAGCACCGGGACAAGGGGCAGCACCGGGACAAGGGGCAGCACCGGGACAAGGGGCAGCACCAGGATAAGGGGCAGCACCAGGATAAAGACCAGCACCGGGATAAGGGGCAGCACCGGGACAAGGGGCAGCACCGGGATAAGGGGCAGCACCGGGACAAGGGACAGCACCGGGACAAGGGGCAACACCGGGACAAGGGGCAGGTCCCGGCTGATATACTCTGTCAGATCCTGGCTGAGGGACTCTGGCAGGTCTATGCAGGCTGACGGCTCTCGATGCTCATGGCGGGCTGACGGCTCTCGACGCTCATGGCGGGCTGACGGCTCTCGACGCTCATGGCTCTCTGACGGCTCTGGCTGCTCATGGCTCGCTGGCGGCTCTGGCAGATCCTGTCTGGTTGGCGGCTCTGGCAGATCCTGTCTGGTTGGCGGCTCTGGCAGATCCTGTCTGGTTGGCGGCTCTGGCAGATCCTGTCTGGTTGGCGGCTCTGGCAGATCCTGTCTGGCGGACGGCTCTAGCGGCTCCTGTCTGGCGGACGGCTCTAGCGGCTCATGGCAGACGGGCGGCTTTGCAGGCTCATGGCAGACGGGCGACTTTGCAGGCTCATGGCAGACGGGCGGCTTTGCAGGCTCATGGCAGACGGATGGCTCAGACGGCGCTGGGGAGACGGATGGCTCAGACGGCGCTGGGGAGACGGATGGCTCAGATGGCGCTGGGGAGACGGATGGCTCAGATGGCGCTGGGGAGACGGATGGCTCAGATGGCGCTGGGGAGACGGATGGCTCTGGCCGGATACGGCGCACTGTAGACCTGGTGCGTGGTGCCGGAACTGGAGGCTCCGTGCTAAGGATAAGCACCTTCCTACTAGTGCGGGGAGCAGGGACAGGGCACACTGTACTCTCAAAGCCTACTCTATCCCTGATGCGAGGTACCGGCACTGGTGACACCGGGCTGAGGACAAGCACATCAGGATTAGTAGGGGGAGAAGATACAGTGTGTACAGGGCTCTGGAGACGCACATGAGGCTTTGTGCGTGGTGCCGGAACTGGAGGCATCGAACTGGATACACGCACTACAGAGAGAGTGCGTGGAGGAGGAACTGGGCTCAAGAGACGCACTGGTAGCCTAGTGCGTAGTGTAGGCACTGTAGGTACTAGGCTGGGGCGGGGAGGTGGCGCCGGAAATACCGGACCGTGGAGGCATACTGGCACTCTTGAGCATTGAGCCTGCCCAACCTTACCTGGTTGAATACTCCCGGTTGCCCGACCAGTGCGGGGAGGTGGAATAACCCGCACCGGGCTATGTAGGCGAACCGGGGAAACCATGCGTAAGGCAGGTGCCATGTATGCCGGCCCGAGGAGACGCACTGGAGACCAGACGCGTTGAGCCGGCCTCATGACACCTGGCTCAATACCCAATCTAGCCCTACCAGTGCGGGGAGGTGGAATAACCCGCACTGGGCTATGCACTCGTACAGGAGACACCGTGCGCTCTACTGCGTAACACGGCGCCTGCCCGTACTCCCGCTCTCCACGGTAAGCCTGGGATGTGGGCGCAGGTCTCCTACCTGCCCTTGGCCCACTACCTCCTAGCCCCCCCCCAAGACATTTTTGGGAATTACTTACGGGCTTTTTGGGCTTCCGTGCCAGACGCGTTCCCTCATAGCTCCGGTTCCTCTCTCCGGTAGCCTCTGCTCCCCTCAGTGCCTCCAGCTGTTCCCATGGCTTTTCGGGCTTCCAGCCACGTCTCCTTGCTGCCTCCTCAAACCACCGCTCCTGGGCTTTAGCTGCCTCCCTCTCTTCCTGAGAGCGGCGATTCTCTCCTGCCTTAGCCCAGGGACCTTCTCCATTCAATATCTGCTCCCAAGTCCAGAAATCCTTGTTGCCCTGTCCTTTACTCCATTTACTCCGCTGCTTGGCTCTGGAATGGTGGGTGATTCTGTAACGGCGTTCCTCTCTCTCTTCATAAGAAGAGGTGGAGTAGTGATCGAGCCAAGGCGCAGCGGGTTGTGAATACATGATGATTTATTAAATAAACAAAACAGACAAAGACGAAAACGAACTATACTTGATATAACTAACAAAATAACAAAACGATGTAGACAGACCTGAACAAACAAACTTACAAATACACAAAGCACGCTGACACAGGAACAGACTACATAAACGCACGAACAAACCGAAACATTCCCGTATGGTGTAACATCGACACAGACACAGGAGACAATCACCCACAAACAAACAGTGAGAACACCCTACCTAAATATGACTCTTAATTAGAGGAGAACGCAAAACACCTGCCTCTAATTAAGAGCCATACCAGGCAACCAAAACCAACATAGAAACAGATAACATAGACTGCCCACCCAAAACACATGCCCTGACCTAAACACATACAAAAACAACATAAAACAGGTCAGGACCGTTACACTTACCACATCAGGACCAACAATATAACAATTTCCAGAAGCTGAAAATGACCCAGTTCTTCATGGTCTGCATACTCACAAGACATGTCACCCATTGAGCATATTTGGGATGCTCTGGATCGATGCTTACGACAGCATGTTCCAGTTCCCGCCAATATCCAGCAACTTTGCACAGCCATTGAAGAGGAGTGGGACAACATTCGACGGGCCACAATCAACAGCCTGATCAACTCAATGCATAGGAGATGTGTCGTGCTGCATGAGGCAAATGGTGGTCACAACAGATACTGACTGGTTCTGATCCACACCCCTTTCCTTATATGAACTGTAACTCAGTAAAATCTTTGACACTGTTGCATGTTCTCTGCCTAGTCATCGCCATTTTACCTGCTGTTGTGTTAGCTGATTAGCTGTTGTTGTCTCACCTGTTGTCTTAGCTAGCTCTCCCATCAACACCTGCGATTACTTTATGCCTCGCTGTATGTCCCTCTCAAATGTCAACATGCCTTGTATACTGTTGTTCAGGTTAGTTACCATTGTTTTAGTCTACAATGGAGCCCCTAGTTCCACTCTTCATACCTCTGACACCTCCTTTGTCCCACCTCCCACACATGCGGTGACCTCACCCATTATAACCAGCATGTCCAGAGATACAATCTCTCTTATCATCACCCGGTGCCTGGGCTTACCTCCGCTGTACCCGCACCCCACCATACCCCTGTCTGCACATTATGCCCTGAATCTATTCTACCACGCCCAGAAATCTGCTCCTTTTATTCTTTGTCCCCAACACTCTAGGCGACCAGTTTTGATAGCCTTTAGCCGCACCCTCATCCTACTACTCCTCTGTTCCTCGGGTGATGTGGAGGTAAACCCAGGCCCTGCATGTCCCCAGGCACACTCATTTGTTGACTTCTGTGATCGAAAAAGCCTTGGATTCATGCATGTCAACATCAGAAGCCTCCTCCCTAAGTTTGTTTTACTCACTGCTTTAGCACACTCCGCCAACCCTGATGTCCTTGCCGTGTCTGAATCCTGGCTTAGGAAGGCCACCAAAAATTCTGAGATTTCCATACCCAACTATAACATTTTCCATCAAGATAGAACTGCCAAAGGGGGAGGAGTTGCAATCTACTGCAGAGATTGCCTGCAAAGTAATGTCATACTTTCCAGGTCCATACCCAAACAGTTCGAACTTCTAATTTTAAAAGTTAATCTCTCCAGAAATAAGTCTCTCACTGTTGCCGGATGCTACCGACCCCCCTCAGCTCCCAGCTGTGCCCTGGACACCATTTGTGAATTGATCGCCCCCCATCTAGCTTCAGCGTTTGTCCTGTTATGTGACCTAAACTGGGATATGCTTAACACCCCGGCAGTCCTACAATCTAAGCTAGATGACCTCAATCTCACACAAATCATCAAGGAACCCACCAGGTACAACCCTAAATCCGTAAATATGGGCACCCTCATAGACATTATCGTGACCAACTTGCCCTCCAAATACACCTCTGCTGTCTTCAATCAGGATCTCAGCGATCACTGCCTCATTGCCTGTATCCGCTACAGGTCCGCGGTCAAACGACCACCCCTCATCACTGTCAAACGCTCCCTAAAACACTTCTGCGAGCAGGCCTTTCTAATTGACCTGGCCCGGGTATCCTGGAAGGATATTGACCTCATCCCGTCAGTTGAGGATGGCTGGTCATTCTTTAAAAGTAACTTCCTCACCATCTTAGATAAGCATGCCCCTTTCAAAAAATGCAGAACTAAGAACAGATATAGCCCTTGGTTCACTCCAGACCTGACTGCCCTCGACCAGCACAAAAACATCCTGTGGCGGACTGCAATAGCATCAAATAGTCCCAGCGATATGCAACTGTTCAGGGAAGTCAGGAACCAATACACGCAGTCAGTCAGGAAAGCAAAGGCTAGCTTTTTCAAGAAGAAATTTGCATCCTGTAGCTCTAACTCCAAAAAGTTCTGGGACACTGTAAAGTCCATGAAGAACAAGAGCACCTCCTCCCAGCTGCCCACTGCACTGAGGCTAGGTAACACGGTCAACACCGATAAATCCATGATAATCGAAAACTTCAACAAGCATTTCTCAGCGGCTGGCCATGCTGTTACAGAGTCTAGTTGATAGGTAATCGACTAGCTGGACTGTTCCGCAGACTCCACGCGTAGGGATTTGTACAATGCTTAACAAGGCTGTTGAACTTGACATTGGTGTCTGTCTTTATTCCTTTATCCAACCTACCATACAGAAACATGGTGTCAGAAGTGGGATCGTGTCAGTGCTTGGTTCAGATGCTTTGGGTCGATGCAGACCCTCAGCTACGCTCATGAACAGCAAAAGGAAACCATGATGTCACACGAACTGCCCACAAGGGCCTGGCAAATCATCAGCATGGACTTTTTCAGCCACAGACAAAAGGACTATCTTCTCATCGTTGATCATTACTCTGACTTTTGGGAAATTGAACTGCTCCCTGACTTGTCTGCAGAGACGGTCATAAAGCGCTGCAAGGCGCAGTTTGCAAGGCAAGGTCAGCCTGACAAGGTAATCACGGACAATGGCCCACAACTCACTGCACAGTTCAAGCGTTTCGCCTCAGAATGGGAGTTTGACCACGTGACCTCCTCTCCAAGACACCCAAAAGCAAATGGCAAGGCAGAATCAGCTGTCAAGATTGCAAAAAACCTGTTAAGCAGGGCCTTGCACGACAGCAACGACCCATGGAAAGCGATCTTACAGTGGAGGAACACACCCACCGAAAACATGGACAGCAGCCCAGCACAACGCCTTCTGTCCAGACGTCTGAAGACTACTATCCCCGTAGCTAACAAGCTACTTGAGCCCTGCGTCATGGTTGGCGTCACGGACAAACTGCGTCACAGAAAGCAGCTCGCTAAGTGCTTCTACGACCGGACTGCTCGAGACCTACCAGAGCTGGAGGTGGGTGAAACGATAAGGATGAAACCGCTGCCGGGAGACCACACAGGACTTTGGAGGCTGGGCACATGCCTACAGAGAGTTGCACCACGTTCTTACCTGGTGGATGTTGGTGGCTCCCTCTATCGTCGCAATCGGGTGGATCTGCGCGTAGCAGAGCAGACAAACCAGAACATGCCATACACTCACCTAGATGAGCTGGATCACAGTCCAGGCCTAAGGGTAAGGGGTGCAGAATTGAGACATGAGCCAACTGAAGGTGAGGCTTCTACCCCACCAAACTCTCCAGCTCGTGGCCCTAATCCTACACCTGTCAGAGCCAATACTTACTCACGGGTGGGTCGGCTGTGCAAGCCACCGGATAGGCTTACTCTGTAAGCAAGAGACTTAACTTGTTGTCTGTTAATTAAAAAAAAAGAAAAAAAGAAAAGAAAGGAAGATGACAGCTAAAGTAAAAAGAAAATGTCATGCTTTTCAATTGTTATGACTTGACTGTTAAGAACTCAATGTTATGCCGTTATGTTTGCACTTTCTATTGAAAAGGATGATGTTACGGAGTCTAGTTGATAGGTAATCGACTAGCTGGACTGTTCCCCAGACTCCACGCGTAGGGATTTGTACAATGCTTAACTTCTTGAGAATACAGGGGGTGCTGTTTTCGCATTAGTATAATTTCCTCTACAGATTAAACTGCCTCTTATTCAATTATTGCTCTTACTATATGCATATGATTAATACCATTGGATAGAAAACAATCTATAGTTTCTAAAACCGTTTCAATTTTGTCTCTAAGTGAAACAGAAGTCATTTGACAGCACTTTCCCTGACCAAGAAGAAGAATGCAAGATGTGTATGCTCGCTTCAACGCTCTGCCTATATATGGTCACGCCACCTATGACCCGAAACACACTTCATTCGTCTTCCTCTGGGTGTCAAGAGGACGTCAGAGGAGAAATTTTTTGTTTATCTTGTACTGACGTGAAATAAGACCTATTTCTTTGGCGTGACCGACAACTTCCGGTTCTCTGAATCGCGCGATTTGTAGGTGTGATTGTCTTCTGTTTTGCTGCCGTTACGGATGAAAACTATCTCCGTCTCGAAGTTTGTTTGATACATGTGACCATATCATCTTAATGTATGTTTTTTCAATATAGTTTAATCAGATTATTTGAATTTTTTCGGGAGTTTTGCCGTGTTCCGTTCTGTGACTTTTTTTCTTTGGCCAGTCGACCAGTACATACGCTAAATGAAGAGGGAAAGTTGCCATTATGAATGGATTGAACGACTCATCAGGACTAAGGACACCTTGATCAACATTCTGATGAAAGATCAGCAATAGTAAGACCCAATTTACGATGTTATTTCATATATCTGTCGTGCATGTGAACTGGTCGGGGGCGCCCAGCTGGTTCTGGCTGGCGTGGCTATGCTAATTTAGCGCTACATTTTGTTTTCGCTATAAAACATTTAATAAATCAGAAATATTGTTTGGATTCACCAGATGTTGGGCTTTCAATATCTGTACGCTGTGTATTTTTTCTGAAATGTTTTAAGACAAGTAATTAGTTATATGACGTTGGTCTCTGTAATTGTTCTGGCTGCGTCGGCACTATTTCAGATTGCAGCTGCAATGTAGAACTGTGATTTATACCTGAAAAATTCACATTTTTCAAAAAAAAACTATGCTATACCATAAATATGTCATCAGACTGTCATCTTATGAACTTGTTTCTTGGTTAGTGGCTATATATATTTTTATTTAGTCGAATTAGTGATAGCTACTGACGCAGGAAAAAACTGTTGGAGTAAAAAAATTGTGTCTTTTGCTAACGTGTTTAGCTAATAGATTTACATATTGTGTCTTCCCTGTAAAACATTATAAAATTCTGAAATGGTGGCTTTATTCACAGGATCTGTATCTTTCATTAGGTGTCTTGGACTTGTGATTTAATGATATTTAGATGCTACTATTTAATTGTGACGCTATGCTAGCGATGCTAATCAGTGTGGGGGGGTGGGGAGTGCTCCCGGACCCGGGGTAGGTGCTCGGTAGAGGTTAACAAGGCTGTTGAACTTGACATTGGTGTCTGTCTTTATTCCTTTATCCAACCTACCATACAGAAACACATGCCTTCCTCCTGGCTACTTTAACCTCGGCCAACAGCTCCGCCCCCCCCCCCCCCCCCCCCCCCCAGCTACTCGCCCAAGCGTCCCCAGCTTCTCCTTTACCCAAATCCAGATAGCAGATGTTCTGAAAGAGCTGCAAAACCTGGACCCATACAAATCAGCTGGGTTTGCAATCTGGACCCTCTATTTCTGAAACTATCCGCCGCCATTGTCGCAACCCCTATTAACAGCCTGTTCAACCTCTCTTTCATATCGTCTGAGATCCCCAAGGATTGGAAAGCTGCCGTGGTCATCCCCCTCTTCAAAGGGGGAGACACCCTGGACCCAAACTGTTACAGACCTATATCCATCCTGCCCTGCCTATCTAAGGTCTTCGAAAGCCAAGTTAATAAACAGATCACTGACCATCTCGAATCCCACCATACCTTCTCCGCTGTGCAATCCGGTTTCCGAGCCGGTCACGGGTGCACCTCAGCCACGCTCAAGGTACTAAACGATATCATAACCGCCATCGATAAAAGACAGTACTGTGCAGCCGTCTTCATCGACCTGGCCAAGGCTTTCGACTCTGTCAATCACCATATTCTTATCGGCAGACTCAGTCGCCTCGGTTTTTCTGATGACTGCCTTGCCTGGTTCACCAACTACTTTGCAGACAGAGTTCAGTGTGTCAAATTGGAGGGTATGTTGTCTGGTTCTCTGGCAATCCCTGTGGGGGTACCACAGGGTTCAATTCTAGGGCCGACTCTTTTCTCTGTATATTTCAATGATGTTGCTCTTGCTGCGGGCGACTCTCTGATCCACCTCTACGCAGACGACACCATTCTGTAAACTTCTGGCCCTTCATTGGACACTGTGCTATCTAACCTCCAAACGAGCTTCAATGCCATACAACACTCCTTCAGTGGCCTCCAACTGCTCTTAAACGCTAGTAAAACCAAATGCATGCTTTTCAAACGTTCGCTGCTTGCACCCGCCCGCCCGACTAGCATCACCACCCTGGACGGTTCCGACCTAGAATATGTGGACATCTATAAATACCTACGTGTCTGACTAGAATGTAAACTCTCCTTCCAGACTCATATTAAACATCTCCAATCCAAAATCAAATCTAGAATCGGCTTTCTATTTCGCAAACAAAGCCTCCTTCACTCACGCCGCCAAACTTACCCAGTAAAACTGACTATCCTACCGATCCTCGACTTCGGCGATGTCATCTACAAAATAGCTTCCAATACTCTACTCAGCAAATAGATACAGTTTATCATAGTGCCATCCGTTTTGTTACTAAAACACCTTATACCACCCACCACTGCGACCTGTATGCTCTAGTCGGCTGGCCCTCGCTACATATTCGTCGCCAGACCCACTGGCTCCAGGTCATCTATAAGTCCATGCTAGGTAAAGCTCCGCCTTATCTCAGTTCACTGGTCACGATAACAACACCCACCCGTAGCACGCACTCCAGCAGGTATATCTATCTCACTGATCATCCCCAAAGCCAACACCTCATTTGGCTGCCTTTCCTTCCAGTTCTCTGCTACCTGTGACTGGAACGAATTGCAAAAATCGCTGAAGTTGGAGACTTTTATTTCCCTCACCAACTTTAAACATCTGCTATCTGAGCAGCTAACCGATCGCTGCAGCTCTACATAGCCCACCCAATTTACCTACCTCATCCCCATACTGTTTTTATTTATTTCCTTTTCTGCTCTTTTGCACACCAGTATCTCTACTTGCACATGATCATCTGATGATTTATCACTCCAGTGTTAATCTGCTAAATTGTAATTATTCGCTCCTATGGCCTATTTATTGCCTACCTCCTCATGCCTTTTGCACACTATGTATACAGACTCCTTTTCCCCCCTACTGTGTTATTGACTTGTTTATTTTTTATCCATGTTAAACTCTGTGTTGTTGTCTGTTCACACTGCTATGCTTTATCTTGGCCAGGTCGCAGTTGTATATGAGAACTTGTTCTCAACTAGCAAACCTGGTTAAATAAAGGTGAAAAAAATAAAATAAAAAATAAATAAAGAAAATGTTTATCCAGAATTTTCAACAAACCAACAGGTAAGTAATGCATTTCACAAGGGCTTCTCCTATCATTACTGTTGCTATGTCCCACTGTAACTGTAGACCACCAGTGCCAATAGAAATACATATGTTGTATAATTGTTCCTCTGAAGGACACAACATCTTCCTGCCTCTTGGGGAAGAGGAAAGCTCCTCAGTGAAGACCAAGAGCATGCCATTGTAGGATTGGTCATTGCTGACAATGCAATGAAACAGAGAATTTCAGACCAAAATTGTAGAGGACAACCTGGTATTTCTCAATAAAGGGGTGACAGGTAGCCAAGTGGGTAGAGTGTTGGACTAGGAACTGAAAGGTTGCAAGATCAAATCCCGAGCTGGCAAGGTAGAAATCTGCCCTTGTCAGATTATTTACAGAAGAAGCAACCTAATATCACACAGTCAAACTCTTCAGTCCTTTAGTAAGTTCACCATTCTGCGATTCTCACTGTTAAACATCACACGGTGTTTCAACACAACGGCTCTTTGTCATCATTTTTATCTGAGCAGTCAACGCCCAAATTCTTTTCTTAGGTCTCACTGTTCCTAGGCCGTCATTGAAAATAGGAATTTGTTCTTAACTGACTTGCCTAGTTAACTAAAGGTAAAAGAATAATGTCTGATCCATGTTTTGTGCTGCTTCCATGTTGTTATTATCATGTTGTGTTATTGTCATGTTGTGTTGCGACAATGGTGTGTTGTCATGTGTTGCTGCCTTGCTATGTTGTTGTCTTAGGTCTCTCTTTATGCAGTGTTGTGTTGTCTCTCTTGTTGTGAAATGTGTTTTTTCCTATATATATATTTATTTTGTGTTTTTAGTCCCCGCAGGACACCTTTAGCTGTCATTGTAAATAATAATTTGTTCTTAACTGATTTGCCTAGTTAAATAAAGGTTAAATAAAAAAATACAAATACAATGGCCTACATACTCACCAGACATGTCACCCATTGAGCATGTTTGGGATGCTCTGAATCGACACATATGACAGCGTGTTCCAGTTCCCGCCAATATCCAGCAACTTCGCACAGCCATTGAAGAGGAGTGGGACAACATTCGACGGGCCACAATCAACAGCCTGATCAACTTTATGCGTAGGAGATGTGTCATGCTGCATGAGGCAAATGGTGGTCACAACAGATACTGACTGGTTCTGATCCACACCCCTACTTTAAAAAAATGGAATCTATGACCAACAGATGCATATCTGTATTCCCAGTCATGTGAAATCCATAGATTAGGGTCGAATGATATTACTTCAATTGACTGATTTCCTTATATGAACTGTAACTCAGTAAAATCTTTGAAATTGTAACATGTTGCGTCTATACTTTTATTCAGTATATTTAGGTCAGAGAGCATACATTGTATTTGCTGCACCCAGACATGTATAGTATGTAGAGGAACACCCAGTTAAATATACAAACATCACAAGTGTTCTTGACAGAAGTGAATGAGGGTAAGGTGATATGACATCAAAAGACATGACGTGGGTGCTTGGTTTCGGCATATTCTCTCATTGCATTATAAGTGTGTTGCAGATAAAAAAAAGTGAGAGGTTAGCATGTTTTGTTATAGCCTCAAACCTTCTCACTCACCATTATTCATTCAAAAGAAATCATGGTATTATCAGGATTTATTTAGAAGTGTTCAGGAACTAGATAAAGTGCTTTCATTTCTAACCTGTAAAACAGACATGCATGAAAATACCCTCAAAAAGGTGACATCCTGTTCTGTTGCCTCATGAGACATTTGATCTAAAATCCAAAATGCAGAGCCAAATTGTACATTTCTGCTTTACTGTCCAAATACATGTGGAGGAGAGTGTATCTGCCTCATCCTCTTTATAAGTGAGAATGTCCTTATACTGAAGGTATAGCTTCACCTGGCTCAAATAGTCAAGAGACACTGGACAAATGGAACTGTACAGTCTGAGAGTCTGAGGATAGTTTAATATCTATAGGTCATATAACTCTGTGGGTGGGTGGGGGGGGGGGGGTCAGGGATTACAGTTTTTTACATCACTAACATCCTTTTGTCCAATCTGTAGTCACATTTTCAAAACTCTAAACACAATTAGCACATCTGTCTATTGTGGACCATACCATTAACACAATTCATGTTGTTAACACAGAATATGCAGTCAATTAACACATTTCTAAAATGCTTACATTTTCTTTACATACAAGCTTACCCATACCAAAGTTATGGATCTTTCTTGTCTTATTTACAAATTCTTGCACACAGCATGCCAAAAATGAAGACCTAATGTTCAAAACCTTAAAAATAGTTTAAAGCTTCAACTTCTGCAACAACAGCCACAGAGGAGTAGCTGGACCAGGCAGAGGAGTAGTTGGACCAGGCAGAGGAGTAGTTGGACCAGGACAAAGGAGAAGGAGAGGTAGGGGGAGATGAGTAAGAATGCCTGGTGGTGTTCAAAGGAGAGTAAGAGCTGTTGTCACTGATGAAATAAGAGCCACCATCATAGACCATGTGATAAACCATGGTCTATCACTGAGAGAGGCTGGTGAAAGAGTCCTGCCTAATACCATGGTCTATCACTGAGAGAGACTGGTGAAAGTGTCCAGTCTAATACCATGGTCTATCACTGAGAGAGGCTGGTGAAAGAGTCCAGTCTAATACCATGGTCTATCACTGATAGAGACTGGTGAAAGAGTCCAGTCTAATACCATGGTCTATCACTGAGAGAGACTGGTGAAAGAGTCCAGCCTAATCTCAGACGGTCAACCGTGGCTTCCATTATCCAGAATTTTCAACAAACCAACAGGTAAGTAATTCATTTCACAAGGTCTTCTTTTATCATTACTGTTGCTATGTCCCACTGTAACTGTAGACCACCAGTGCCAATACAAATACATATGTTGTATTTTTGTTCCTCTAAAGGACACAACGTCTTCCTGCCTCTTGGGGAAGAGGAAAGCTCCTCAGTGAAGACCAAGAGCATGCCATTGTTGGATTGGTCATTGCTGACAATGCAATGAAACTGAGAGAAATTCAGACCAGAATTGTAGAGGACAACCTGGTATTTCACAATGTGGAAAGCATCAACCTGACTACCATTGCTCGGACTCTTATCAAACACAGAGTTGGAATGAAACAGTTGTACACGGTTCCTTTTGAAAGGAACAGTGAGCGGGTCAAGGAACTCCGGCACCAATATGTCCTGGTATGGTGTCCATCCAATATTTATTGTTCTACAGTGAGTTTTACACTATGCTACTCTACATGTAAACATGGGTTACAGTACATACGATAGGAAATACTGAAAAGCATTTACACATACTGTGTTTGATTTCTTTCAGAGAGTCATGGGGGTGGAGGCTAATCATACCCCATGTGAAATAATTGATGTAGATGAGGCAGGGTTTAACCTGGCAAAAACACATCGGCGGGGAAGAAACGTAATGGGGAAAAGGGCCACCGTTGATGTGTCGTGTCAGAGAGGAGCAAATATCACAATGACTGCAATCTCGAGTGCTGGTTTGGTCCTGCAGAAATGCCAGATTGGTCCCTACAACACTGAGCACCTTCTTTTGTGTTTAGATCACCTCCAACAACAACTGGTGCCAGAAAGGGAACAGGTAGGAGGAAACATGAGGACATTGTGATTGCCGGGACAATGTAGCATTCCACCATTCACATGCAATCACAAACTGGTTTGCAGCCCATTCAAGAATGGTTTCCCTTTTCCTCCCCCCTACTCGCATTTCCTCAACACCATTGAGGCCATGTATGTTGGATCTTTTGTTGATCACTGGCAGCAATTTCATGTTGCTAATAAAGCTTTTACTGCAGCAATTCTGTCACTTACTATTTTTTTCTACTGTACATTCTATAAAGTAAAGATGACTCATTCACTTTTAGATTGTATGTTGCCAAAAATGCACACATTTGACACTCAACCAACAAATGTAGAGTGGTTTACAGTAAAAGGAAACTGAATGATAAAAACAATGGATTTCATATTGTCTATTGTCTGCAGGTAGAACTGAAACATGAAAAGTAATGCAGTTTTTGTAATGCCATCAACTGTTAGTATTTTGAAAGTCGTTGTGCTATGATTGACTGTATGTTCCTCTTGGATAGAAAACATGTGCTAGTGTTTTGACAGAATGATTGGATATTGAATCGAGTTTGACGTGTTTTGATAGAGTTAGTGTATGTAGAGACAGTTTTTTAGCATTTTGAAATGTGGAGTTGGTATTTAATGAACAAAATGTGGTTTTGAGCAGAAAATGAACTATTTGGCTAATTGTGTGATGTAGGTGTGTTGCTGTGTTAAGAGTTTAGAAAAAGTATCTTAAGTATAGCTAAACACTTGTTAGCAATTGTGAAAACTGTAAATATTATTTGAAAAGGGCCATCAGGGATTGGTACATTCATTTTAGGACTTAAATACGGTATAGCCATTGAGTCTTGAAGAATATAACTTATAAAATGGCTTGTGAATTTAGATAAACTATCTTACCACATCAGGACCAAAAATATAACAATTTCCAGAAGCTGAAAATGACCCAGTTCTTCATGGTCTGCATACTCACCAGACATGTCACCCATTGAGCATATTTGGGATGCTCTGGATCGATGCTTACGACAGCATGTTCCAGTTCCCGCCAATATCCAGCAACTTTGCACAGCCATTGAAGAGGAGTGGGACAACATTCGACGGGCCACAATCAACAGCCTGATCAACTCAATGCGTAGGAGTTGTGTCGTGCTGCATGTGGCAAATGGTGGTCACAACAGATACTGACTGGTTCTGATCCACATCCCTACTTAAAAAAAAAGGTATCTATGACCAACAGCTGCATATCTGTATTCCCAGTCATGTGAAATCCATAGATTAGGGTCGAATAAATGTATTTCAGTTGACTGATTTCCTTATATGAACTGTGAAATTCTTGCATGTTGCGTCTATACTTTTATTCAGTATATTTAGGTCAGTGAGCATACATTGTATTTACTGCACCCAAAAATGTATAGTATGTAGAGGAACACCCAGTTAAATATACAAACATCACAAGTGTTCTTGACAGAAGTGAATGAGGGTAAGGTCATATGACATCAAAAGACATGACGTGGGTGCTTGGTTTCGGCATATTCTCTCATTGCATTATATAAGTGTGTTGAACATCTACTTACCAACTTTCTATGTAAACTCTAGACATATTTCATTCAGCCTTTTAGGGATAGAGGGAATCGGTTTGGAAAAACTAATTACACTTTGATTATGATGTGTTTATTTGTAATGATACACTGTCAATTCAGTGATTTATTGGTTTATTCATGAAAGTTTATTAAAACAAGATCTTGATATAAAGTGAAGTAATAAGCATAATCAAATAATATTATTGAGGGTGGCAGGTAGCCTAGTAGTTAGAGCATTGGGCCAGTAACCGAAAGCTAAAAATCTGTTTTTCTGCCCCTGAGCAAGTCAGTTAACCCGCTGTTCCCCGGGCGCCGTGGATGTTGATTAAGGCAGCCCTCCACACCTCGCTGATTCAGAGGGGTTGAGTTAAATGCTGAAGGCATTCAGTTGTACAACTGACTACGTATCCCCTTTATTTGTTAGGGGCCTTTCTGAACACCCAAAGTCACCTTGCATCATGATAAGGCGTACAAAATGATATCCAACTTTGTTATTTATGTCAGTTGCCAACAAGTCATGCATTCCATTTTTAAAGGAATGGCTTCTGACCTCCGAGCAGATCATTATTATGCAAAGGATAAATCCTTGTATATTGACAGAATTTATACAACAGGATTTGGTCATACACACTAAACAGTCATTATTGTGGCCCAGACACATTGGCTGGACAGGCCCCAAAGGCAAAGTCTTTAAAGGCTAATTAATCTGAATGACAAACCTGCCAAGCTAGAACAAACTCAAGGAAGACTATTTGCCATTGTGAGGTCCCTACTTTCAGAATTGGCGTTCTATTCCATGTGCAGTCAACGCCATCCATAATTGTTCTTTTATTTACACTAGTATTTACAGAGCGCTTCTCCTTTCTTTGTGGAGGTTTGCAGTGGAGAAACTACACCCCATGCGCTTACAAATTCATATTTACTTCTGTCAGCTTCTCAATGCTGGTTTCTGGATGTATTGTTGTTCTGCATTTATTGTGTAATATTGACAGCCTCTGCATCATTAGTAGTGAAAGAAAAGGTGAGCCTACCACAGTCACGAATACAGCCCGGCGTTGGCCATATAAAAGGAAAAAGAACAGCACCAAGCGCCACTTAACCTCCTTGAAGACCCATGAGCAGGTAAGCCTCTTCGCTCTGCAAGAAGTACAGATCTTTTCAGCATTACTATTCGAGAACATGCAAGTTAAAATATGATCAGTCTCCGTGATGTGCAAAGGCTAATCTCTTGATTCTCAAAGGACTGCCTATTTTTATTGTTTAGTACCATTTTTGCTTATGGCTATCAATGTGAATATGTGAGTGGGAAAAGACAAAAGTTGATGTTAAAATGCAGTAACAGAAATGCAATAGATACTAGCATACAGTTGTGCAAAGGTTTTGACAACAGGCAAACTAAGGCAAGGTACTCCATACTGATCATGTGGATTCTTATTCTAGATAGGTGCAGTGTCTCTCTCCTGGATTTCAGGCACAATGTTTGCGTTATTGGTTTGCATCCTGACACTGCATGAAGTGTACTCTGCGTGCAATGTGGTAAGTACTCCTACTAATTACTTAAAATAACATATGTCATCTGAAACAGTACATTAGACATGAAACCAATTACACGTTAAAGTATTTATGAAAGGTCTTACTCTGAAAGCTTTTCATTCTTTCCCTTGAGCCATCTCCTACTGCTGTGTCCACAGTCAAGTAAGTACAATTCCTTTTGAGCATTTTAACACAGTGCCCAGTGAAAGTGTACACACTCGTTGCACAGTCTCCACATTTTGCTGCCTGAACATTTAAAAAGGGATTACACAACCTACTCCAGATTTTTAAAGTATAAGACAATTATAGAACATTTTCCAAATCAATTCAAAATTAAATGAAAATGTCTTGATTGCATATGTCTTGACACCCCAGAGTTCATACTTGGTTGAAGCACCTTTGGCAGCCATTACAGCATTGAATCATTTCGAATAAGATTCTACCAACTTCGCACAACTCTTAGGGCAACATGTATTCATTGTTTTGTCAAAATTGCTAAAGCTCAGTATCTGCTGCTGGGAATTGTTGATGGACAGCAATATTCAAACCTAGTTTAAGGAGATTTCATTCAGGACTGAGACTGGACCATTCAGGAACAAGTAAACACCTTTTGGAAAGCCATTCAGGTGTGTCTTTGGCATTAAAATAGGTAGAATTTTCCAGAGAAAAAAAAACTACCTCAGGGTTAGTATTATGGTGGCAGTATCATGTTATAGGTATTGCTTGTCATCGGCAGGGCCTGGGGAGTGTGTCAATTTCAAAATAAATATGAAAGTCGCAAAGCCCAGGTAAACATTGACAAAAATAACCCTCCTCAGTCTTCTGAAAATCCTAGGATAGAGTTCTATTTTTCAGTGAGACAATTATACATAATGTTATGTCAAAGACACACCTGAATTGATTTCCAAGGTGCTGTGTTGCCGAGTGGTCTGGACTCATTCCTGACATAAATTTGCTTGAAAAGAGGTTTAAATATGCTTTCCGTCAATCATTCCCAACCAAATTTACTGCGCTTGAGCAATTTTGACAAAAAAATTGGCATATGCTGCCCTAAGAGATGTGCAAAGTTGGTAGAATGTGATTATAAATTATTTACATCTGTAATGGCTGCTCCACCAAGTATTAACTCCGGAGTGTGAAGACACACACAAAAACAAAACATCTTTGTTTTTTGTTGTTGTGTGTTTACATTTTCTATACCTTTCTTTTACTTCAAAAAGGTGGAGTAGATTGTGTAGATCTGTACTGTAGGAAAAAATGTAATCCCTTTCAATTTGATGTGAAGACTTTGCAAACGGTGTGTAGACTTTCACTATCCTCTACCAACATGATTATAAATTAATTAAACTGGATTTAGTCATCACACACAATGTTTAATTCATCACGTGTTGTTTTTACAAAAGAAAGTGGATTGATTTGGGACTCATTGTCCAGATGTTGGCAAAGACATTAGGAGTAAATAGTTGCTTTGTATTATGGTTTAGTGAAGTATTTACATGTGGAGTAAGTAATGTGCATATAATCCCACAATATAATGTGTGTGTGTGTGTGTGTGTGTGTGTGTGTGTATGTATATGTATAGAAATTTGCCCAGACAGCACAGCAGTTCAGGCTGAGATCCTTAACCAGCACAATGCCTTCCGGAGAGCGGTTACGCCAACTGCTAGAGACATGCTCAAGATGGTACATTTTCATGATTGATATACTTTACATCAGTAACAAACCTCAGAATCAATGTTTCCAACATAGTATCCCCCAAAATCCATCATAAAGAATAGAATCCCTGTTATGTAATTCATAGAGCAGCCATATATGGTTCGTCTTTGTACAGGTAGAGAAAATACAGTGGCAACAAAATACTCCTTGAACACTAGTATGTGGATGTCAGTCTGTTTGTATATGATCTGCAGAACTGGAGCGAGGAGGCAGCGGCCAGTGCTCAGGCTTGGGTTGACACCTGCTCCATGGCTCATGGCCCACCCAGCAGTCGCATGCTTGGCGGTACGTTTTCCCCTTTGTCTCCCTTGACCTCTCCTGTTTTTCCCCTGCTGTAGAGCAAACTAAGACAAATATATGTTATTGATTCATGCAACTCAAGACTTTCGCTGCAATGGTATCAATGTGAGCGTGATCTTAAGCTCAAATATATTTTGAATGTCATGATTTCTTATCACCAGTGACTCTCTATGGTAGCTTACATTTGTTGACATCTTAAATCCTGCATTCAAAGACATTTTAGTCAACTGTTCCAGTTTGATTTCACTGTTACACACCTATTTAGTAAACTTTTCCATGCATGCTTTACTTCTGAACAGACTACGAAATGGGTGAGAACCTGTTCATGTCCTCCACTTCTAAGAATTGGACTGAAATAGTTACAGCCTGGCACAGTGAGGTCATAGATTACTCCTATCCCAATGGATCTATCAATGGTAAATCCATCGGCCACTACACACAGGTAACATTCATCTTATGTGCAGATACATTATGACATGAAGTGCCTTCAGATAGTATTCAGACTCATTGACTTTTTCCACATTGTTAAGTTACAACCTTATAAAATGGATGAAATAAAACAATTTCCTCACCAATCTACACACAATACCCCATAATGACTAAGTGATTAAAAACCAAAAACAGAAATACCTTATTTACATAAGTATTCAGACCCTTTGCTATGAGACTCGAAAATTGAGGTGCATCCTGTTTCCATTGATCATCCATGAGATGTTTCTACAACTTGATTGGAGTCCACCTGTGGTAAATTCAATTGATTGGACATGATTTGGAAAGGCAAACACCTGTCTATATAAGGTCCCACAGTTGACAGTGAATGTCAGAGCAAAACCCAAGCCATGAGGTCGAAGGAATTGTCTGTAAAGCTCTGAGACAGGATTGTGTCGAGGCACAGATCTGGGGAAGGATACCAAAAAATGTCTGCAGCATTGAAGGTCCCCAAGAACACAGTGTTCTCCATCATTCTTAAATGGAAGAAGTTTGAAATCACCAAGGCCCTTCCTAGAGCTGTCCGCCCAGAGAAGGGTCTTGGTCAGAGAGGTGACCAAGAATCCGATGTTCAATCTGACAGAGCTCCAGTGTTCCTCTGTGGAGATGGTTGTCCTTCTGGAAGGTTCTCCCATCTCTGCAGCACTCCACCAATTAGGCCTTTATGGTAGAGTGGCCAGATGAAAGCCACTCCTCAATAAAAGGCACATGACAGCCCGCTATGAGTTTGCCAAAAGGCACCCAACGACTCTCAGGTCATGAGAAACAAGATTCTCTGGTCTGATGAAACCAAGATTGAACTCTTTGGCCTGAATGCTAAGCGTCACATCTGGAGGAAATCTGGCACCATCCCTACAGTGAAGCATGATGGTGGTGTCAGCATCATGCTGTGGGGGTGTTTTTCAGTGGCAGGTACTAGGAGACTAGTCAAGATTGAGGCAAAGGTGAATGGCGCAAAGTACAGGGGGATCCTTAATGAAAACCACACAGCCAAGATAACGCAGGAGTGGCTTCGGGACAAGTCTCTGAATGTCCTTGAGTGGCCCAGCCAGAGCCCGCACTTGAACCCGGTCGAACATCTCTGAAGAGACCTGAAAATAGCTGTGCAGCAACGCTCCCCTTCCAACCTCAAAGAGCTTGAAAGGATCTGCAGAGAAGAATGGGAGAACCTCCCCAAATACAGGTGTGCCAAGCTTGCAGCGTCGTACCCAAGAAGACTTGAGGCTGTAATCGCTTCCAAAGGTGCTTCAACAAAGTACTGAGTAAAGGGTCTGAATACCAAAGGTAAAGGTCACATCAGTGTCTTATTTTATAAAGTTGCTAATAATTTGCCATTATGGGGTATTGTGTGTAGATTGTTGAGGGAACAACTTATTTTATACATTTTAGAATAAGGCTGTAACGTAACAAAATGTTGGAAAAGTCAAGGGGTCTGAACACTTTCCGAATGCACTATGTAACATCTGATCAAATTACAGGTTTTATAGGCCCATTTATAGAGAACCAGTCTGAGGCAGATATAAAAAAAAGAACAAGAAGTTTAATGAATCAGCTAAAAGTTTGCTTGTTTAAAAAATGTACAGTAAAACACACCTCAGTTCCTTTCCCTGGATGGCTGTATCATTTTCTAAATATCTACAGTGCTTCCAGTGACAACTGACCATGTTCACAACCGAAAACAGTGACAAACAACTTCTGCATGAAAGGAAAGAGCAGTTAGCCACTATATCTACACAAACAGTAACTATTTTAGAAATACAAAATGTATTAACTTACAGTCACCTTAAAAGAGGGCAGTTTCGATATACTGCTTGGACCCCCATGAACGTCTCTCCAAACACATCAAAGACAACTGCAGTGGCCTAACTTTCAAAGTAATACACATGCTGTCAAATTTGAATAAACAAACACCAATATGGAAATAAACATACCTTTTGATCAGATTCGACCACACCCAAAACAATTGCTAAAGATAGCATGGTCCCTAAAATGGTTGCCTTAAAACAGAGTGCACAGCAACAACACTATACAGTCTTAACACTGGACCTTTAGGTACAAAAGGACCCGCAATGGACTATTTTTATACATTTTACATGTCCACCACTAATTACGGTCAGATAGGAAACACACACCAACACTACAGTTCCTATTCTGTCATGTATATTTTCCGGGATATTTAATCACATATACCTATTGACACCAAAGGAATATATACTTACAAAATAGATTACTAACTTATTGACATTTCTTTTGGTAGCAATTTCCATCATTGTATTGTACATACACTGAGTATACCAAACATTAGGAACACCTTCCTAATATTGAGTTGTCTCCACACAAACTGGTGCACCTGGCACCTACTACCATAAACCCATTCAAAAGTCACTTAAATCTTTTGTCTAGGCCATTCACCCTCTGAATGGCACACATACACAATCCAGGTCTCAATTCTCTCAAGGCTTAAAAATCTTTCTTTAACCCGTCTCCTCTCCTTCTTCTACACTGATTGAAGTGGATTTAACAAGTGACATAAATAAGAGATCATAGCTTTCACCTGGATTCACCTGGTCAGTCTATGTCATGAAAAGAGCCTGTGTTCTTAGTTCTTAACATTTTGTATACTCAGTGTATATTGTTATGAACCATTGTGCTACACCCGAAATAGAATCTGCTAAATACTGTATGTGTATGCGACAAGTAACATTTGATTTGATTTGCTATGCTGTATGGTAGTCAGAGTGGTGTGTAGTTTCCGACAAGTGTCATTATGGTTATTCGCCAATGAAACTCTGATAACACTAAACTGTGTTTCCTTCCATATAGGTGGTTTGGAACAGTTCATACAAGGTTGGCTGTGGTGTGGCCCTGTGTCCTGGCTCAGTCTATTTCTATGGATGCCAGTATTACAGAGCGTATGTTGCACCAATCACACCCAAAATGCACCTAACACCTGTGTACAATTTCACCCTATTTACTGTAACTGATAGTGAAAGGTAGGCATCATCCAGCGATCATTTCAATACTTTGGTTAACAGGGGAAACTACAGAGGAGTGGCTCCATACAAGGAAGGAGCTACATGTGCTGACTGCCCCAACTCCTGCGAAAACAAGCTTTGCAGTAAGTATCAGACATGATGAAAATGCATGTGGTCTAAAATCTTACCATTATGACTCAGCAATGTTAGTGATAGATTTCAAAAACATGTTCACAAGGTTCAATGTACAATAATCCCCAAATGTAAACTGTCAACATGCAATGAATTGACTGCCAATGTTTCTTCGTATGTGTCATTTCAGCCAATCCCTGTCCTTACATAAACAAGTATGTCAATTGTGCCGCAATGAAAAAACAGGCCGGGTGTAGTAATCCTTTGGTGTACGCCTGGTGTCCCGCCCTCTGCCTGTGCACCTCCAAAATCATCCCAATAGCAAAGAAGTGAAAGCACCAGACCTCTCCAAAATGGTCCACTGAGAGATAACGTTGAATGATTCCTCTGTTGTTTCCTTGTCTATGAGAAGAAGAAAAAAACATCAAACCTGGTTGATCTATCTAATGTACTTCTGGTGAAGTCAGTTGATTTTAAAAAGACTATCACTAATAATATTTTAATAATCACTGTAGGTCTAAGGTACAGATAAAACATGATTCTTATTCTGGGGGTAACATAAGGTGTCTAATCTATAGTAACTAATGTTAGTTTGAAGCGTTGCAATGTATTTTGTTCCCTTTCATTGGTTTCAATGTCTTCATACCTATTTCACCAAAGAAAATCCATTTTTGATTTGCATGGATGTTGAATAAGAATATCCTCTACATTTTGAGAAGCAATATTTCCATCAGTTACAGTAACAGTGAACATGTTGATAATTTCATTTCTGCTAATTAACTACACAGTAATATGGTTATACAGAACTGTAATACCTCAACACATTTAACTTTAAGTTGATTCATGCTGCTCACCATTTGCTCTATCAACATTAAATGTTTGCACATGACAGAAATATATAACCCTTATTATTTTCCTCAATCACATTAAATGATCATGAAGATTAATTCATGGACTCTGTGTTACAACTCACTATCAGATAGTCAGCGTCACCACCAGATGCCTCTGTTGTACAACAGTAAATTCTGTAAATTCTGTATCAGAATAACATGACCGTCTGCAGGCTTGATATACACTACCGTTCAAAAGTTTGGGGTCACTTAGAAAAGTCCTTGTTTTTGAAAGAAAAGCACATTTTTTGTCCATTAAAATAACATACATTGATCAGAAATATATTGTAGACACTGTGAATTTTGTAAATGTCTATTGTAGCTTGAAATGGCTGATTTTTAATGGAATATCTACATAGGCGTACAGAGGCCCATTATCAGCAACCATCACTTTGTGTTCCAATGGTACGTTGTGTTAGCTAATCCAAGTTTATCATTTTAAAAGGCAAATTCATCATTAGAAAACCCTTTTGCAATTATGTTAGCACAGCTGAAAACTGCTGTCCTGATTAAAGAAGCAATAAAACGGGCCTTCTTTAGACTATGAAACTCATCAGTCTATTCTTGTTCTGAGAAATGGCTATTCCATGCGAGAAATTGCCAAGAAACTGAAGATCTCGTACAATGCTGTGTACTACTCCCTTCACAGAACAGCGCAAACTGGCTTTAACCAGAATAGAAACAGGAGTGGGAGGCTCCGGTGCACAACTGAGCAAGAGGACAAGTACATTAGAGTGTCTAGTTTGAGAAGCAGACGCCTCACAAATCCTCAACTGGCAGCTTCATTAAATAGTACTCGCAAAACACCAGTCTCAACGTCAACAGTGAAGAGGCAACTCCGGGATGCTGGCCTTCTAGGCAGAGTTGCAAAGAGAAAGCCATATCTCAGACTGGCCAATAAAAATAAAAGATTAAGATGGGCAAAAGAACACAGACACTGGAAAGAGGAACTCTGCCTAGAAGGCCAGCATCCCGGATATTATTTTAATGGACCAAAAAAATGTGCTTTTGAACAGTTAGTGTACACTGTCCCTTCTACTGTCCCTTACAACATCCTGGAACTGATCAATATGTATTTTTAACAATTGATTTATGTGAACTGATCCTTAATCAGAAAAAAGACACATGACTTCTAATAAGAACACTGAGAAGGCAACACAAGGTGGAACTGGCACACTGATATAGAGGTAAGGTATTCTGCAGTATATTTATTGTCTAGAATTTGATTCAAAAAAGGTTCAATTTAACTGTTTATGTTCATGTCTCATGTGTAGGCTATATAAACTTCAGCAATGCATACCCTCCTGCACATAAACTCAGACATGATTAACTTTGACTAAAATATTAGAACGTAAATTGTAAGGATCCTTTTTGAATAGCCAAAGAGAATAAGAGCTGCTACAAGAAAAACAATTAATTATACTGTTATCTGTTTCAATACCTGGATAGGCTATGCTATAGAAGGAACATTTAGTCTTCTACAAGTTATGATCTGTTGACAATTGACATAAATACAGCATATTGATAACGTCTCAGATTTACATTTTTCAGACCGTAAAATGCTATATTTTTATCCAGGAAATCATTTGGATTGACACAATCCAGCATCTTGAATTAAATCCAAGAGCACTGAATTAAATCCAAGATTTTAATATTAGCTGATTAACATCCCAAGCGAAAAATTTGTAATATTTTTATATATTACAAGTATACTTAAATATACAACATTTTGTAATAATATACTTCAAATACGAGATGTATTTTTCTTATCTTATTATACTATAAATATAATATCATTACACTAACACACTTATTAAAAGTGTACTTTAAATTAATAGTTTTTTCAAGCTTTTAATATACTATAAAAATACTATCGTCAACCTTTAATACACTTATTAGAAGTGTACTTTAAATTATTTTTTTTCAGTCAAGTATACTACAGTATATGTTCATTATCTTTAAATTTAAACACACTCATTAAAACTGTACTTCAATTTGAAACGCTTTAAATTGTAATTTAGTATATTAATTCAAAATACACTTGGGGTTGTTTTTAAATTGAAGCATTGATATATATATATATACACTGCTCAAAAAAATAAAGGGAACACTTAAACAACACAATGTAACTCCAAGTCAATCACACTTCTGTGAAATCAAACTGTCCAATTAGGAAGCAACACTGATTGACAATAAATTTCACATGCTGTTGTGCAAATGGAATAGACAAAAGGTGGAAATTATAGGCAATTAGCAAGACACCCCCAAAAAAGGAGTGATTCTGCAGGTGGTGACCACAGACAACTTCTCAGTTCCTATGCTTCCTGGCTGATGTTTTGGTCACTTTTGAATGCTGGCGGTGCTCTCACTCTAGTGGTAGCATGAGCCGGAGTCTACAACCCACACAAGTGGCTCAGGTAGTGCAGTTCATCCAGGATGGCACATCAATGCGAGCTGTGGCAAAAAGGTTTGCTGTGTCTGTCAGCGTAGTGTCCAGAGCATGGAGGCGCTACCAGGAGACAGGCCAGTACATCAGGAGACGTGGAGGAGGCCGTAGGAGGGCAACAACCCAGCAGCAGGACCGCTACCTCCGCCTTTGTGATAGGAGGTGCACTGCCAGAGCCCTGCAAAATGACCTCCAGCAGGCCACAAGACACACCCTATCCCCTCAGCCCTCAAATTAAGTGGACACTTCTGATGACGTATCATGACGTCTGACGAGTATACACTTGCAGGGCAAGGGGTGAGGGAGGAAAGAATGATTTTTAAATGGACCACCCTTGACCGGAAATTCGTCACTGGTTGTGTTTTCAGGCAGCCATTTGATTAGATGTTCAGGAGTCTTAAGGCTTGGGGGTAGCAGCCGTTTCTGAAGCCTCTTTGACCTAGACTTAGAGCTCCAGTAAATCAAATCAAGTTTATTTTATATAGCCCTTCGTACATCAGCTAATATCTCGAAGTGCTGTACAGAAACCCAGCCTAAAACCCCAAACAGCAAGCAATGCAGGTGTAGAAGCACGGTGGCTAGGAAAGACTCCCTAGAAAGGCCAAAACCTAGGAAGAAACCTAGAGAGGAACCAGGCTATGAGGGGTGGCCAGTCCTCTTCTGGCTGTGCCGGGTGGAGATTATAACAGAACATGGCCAAGATGTTCAAATGTTCATAAATGACCAGCATGGTCAAATAATAATCAGGAGTAAATGTCAGTTGGCTTTTCATAGCCGATCATTAAGAGTATCTCTACCGCTCCTGCGGTCTCTAGAGAGTTGAAAACAGCAGGTCTGGGACAGGTAGCACGTCCGGTGTATAGTGAAAACAATAGTGGTCCTAAAACGGAACCTTGAGGAACACCGAAATGTACAGTTGATTTGTCAGAGGACAAACCATTCACAGAGACAAATTGATATCTTTCCGACAGATAAGATCTAAACCAGTCCAGAACTTGTCCGTGTAGACCAATTTGGGTTTCCAGTCTCTCCAAAAGAATGTGGTGATCGATGGTATCAAAGGCAGCACAAGGTCTAGTAGCACGAGGACAGATGCAGAGCCTCGGTCTGACGCCATTAAAAGGTCATTTACCACCTTCACAAGTGCAGTCTCAGTGCTATGATGGGGTCTAAAACCAGACTGAAGCATTTCGTATACATTGTTTGTCTTCAGGAAGGCAGTGAGTTGCTGTGCAACAGTTTTTTCATTTTGTTTTGAGACGAATGAAAGATTCGATATAGGCCGATAGTTTTTTATATTTTCTGGGTCAAGGTTAGGCTTTTTCAAGAGAGGCTTTATTACTGCCACTTTTAGAGAGTTTGGTACACATCCGGTGGATAGAGAGCCGTTTATTATGTTCAACATAGGAGGGCCAAGCACATGAAACAGCTCTTTCAGTAGTTTAGTTGGAATAGAATCCAGTATGCAGCTTGAAGGTTTAGAGGACATGATTATTTTCATCATTGTGTCAAGAGATATAGTACTAAAACACTTAAGTGTCTCTCTTGATCCTAGGTCCTGGCAGAGTTGTGCAGACTCAGGACAGCTAAGCGTTGGAGGAATACGCAGATTTAAAGAGGAGTCCGTAATTTGCTTTCTAATGATCATGAACTTTTCCTCAAAGAAGTTCATGAATTTATTACTGCTGAAGTGAAAGCCATCCTCACTTGGGGAATGCTGCCTTTTACTTAGCTTTGCAACAGAATAAAAAATACATTTTGGATTGTTCTTATTTTCCTCAATTAAGTTGGAAAAGTAGGATGATCGAGCAGCAGTGAGGGCTCTTCGATACTGCACGGTACTGTCTTTCCAAGCTAGTCGGAAGACTTCCAGTTTGGTGTGGCGCCATTTCCGTTCCAATTTTCTGGAAGCTTGCTTCAGAGCTCGGGTATTTTCTGTATACCAGGGAGCTAGTTTCTTATGACAAATGTTTTTAGTTTTTAGGGGTGCAACTGCATCTAGGGTATTGCGCAAGGTTAAATTGAGTTCCTCAGTTAGGTGGTTAACTGATTTTTGTCCTCTGACGTCCTTGGGTAGGCAGAAGGAGTCTGGAAGGGCATCAAGGAATCTTTGTGTTGTCTGAGAATTTATAGCACGACTTTTGATGCTCCTTGGTCTGAGCAGTACCGCTTGCCGTGCAGTAGCAGAGAGAACAATCTATGACAAAGGTGGCTGGAGCCTTTGACAATTTTTAGGGCCTTCCTCTGACACCGCCTGGTATAGAGGTCCTGGATGGCAGGAAGCTTAGCCCCAGTGATGTACCGGGCCGTACACACTACCCTCTGTAGTGCCTTGCGGTCGGAGGCCGAGCAGTTGCCATACCAGGCAGTGATGCAACCAGTCAGCATGCTCTCGAGGTTGTTGTCCTGACACCACACGGCCAGGTCTTTGACCTCCTTATAGGCTGTCTCGTCATTGTCGGTGATCAGGCCACTGTTGTGTCATCGACAAACTTAATGATGGTGTTGGAGTCGTGCCTGGCCACACAGTCATGAGTGAACAGGAAGTACAGGAGGGGACTGAGCACGCACCCCTGAGGGGCCTCCATGTTGAGAATCAGCGTGACGGATGTGTTGTTACCTACCCTTACCACCTGGGGCGGCCCATCAGGAAGTCCAGGATCCAGTTGCAGAGGGAGGTTTAGTCCCAGGGTCCTTAGCTTAGTGATGAGTTATGAGGGCACAATGGTGTTGAACGCTGAGATGTAGTCAATGAATAGCATTCTCACATAGGTGTTCCTTTTTTTCCAGGTGTGAAAGAGCAAAATGGAGTTGGTCTAGGAAACAGGATGCACCTCAATTTTCGAGTCTCATAGCAAAGGGTCTGAATACTTCTGTAAATAAGGTATTTCTGTTTTGGTTTTTAATAAATTTGCACACATTTCTACAAACATGTTTTAATCTTGTCATTATGGGGTACTGTGTGTAGATTGATGTAAAAAAAAAATATATATATATATATATATATATATATATTTAATACATTTTAGAATAAGGCTGTAACGTTACAAAATATGGAAAAAGGGGAGGGATCTCAATACTTTCCGTATGCACGGTATATAAACCCGGGATTGTATATCCTGCGCATTGGCCAATGAGGGACCATAAAGCTACCGGTCGGCCATATTGGCACTCCCCAGAATACAGAGTCCGCCATAGGAATGAATGGAATTCTACTGTATTTCAGTTAAACGTGTCAAGGACAAAATGACATGCATAAGTATTTGTTGTGGTAGTGGGGACAGTAACATTAAAACTTTCAAAAATCATACTTTAAATACATTTAACAAATATATATATATATAAAGTATGTTTAACTCACATAATATACATTTAAAGTATGCATATAGGTGTCTGTAATAGAATAAACGCGGGACATTAATAATTGCATTTCTATAGCTTCCAAAATGATTTTGTTTTTATTGTGTTGGGTGCGTGCCAGGACGTAGACGCGGTGGCTTCAAAACAGTGCCCTATTCAGTCATCTAGTGTAATTATAGAGAACCGGTTTTGATCGATTACCTTTTTCTATGAGAAAGGTTTGATTGAAAGAAGGTTCGTTGTCGTTACTGCCTGTTACAAGTAATTTGTTCACTTTTCGAATTTTTCTAAACGGTTAGCTCGCTAGATACATTTTATTTAGATAGTAAATGTATTGACAGTTGGGTTTAGTCGGTGACTACTTGTTAACAAGCTAGCTAAATTGCAAGTTAGCTAATGCAGCAACTGGTGGTGATGCAGGGACTGAACAGTAGTCGCGTCGTTGCAGCTGGATAGCACAGCAGAATGGAACTTTGTTCTCTTCCTACAATACTTTATCAAGCAAGGCAAGTGTGATAACACGAAATTATGTTGCCATGGGTGGCTGTAGCACAGATACACGAGGGTTAGTTAGAACATTTTTGGCTGTAGTGTTAGCTTGCCAGGTTAGTTAATGTTAGCTAACTTTTGGCAAGTTTATGAAATGTGGGCTAATTTGTCAGTTAACGTAACATGACAGAGTAAGGATCTCTGACTACGTTAACTAGCTATACCTAAATTAGCTCTAGTCTAGATATACACAGCAGCTAACAAACCAGGCACGTCTATCCGTGACGATTGTAAATATGGCTAACTTGTTGACTAACGAAGCTTAGCTAGGCTGCTAACTATCGAATGCCTTAACCAGACATCATAATTTCAAATGAGACGATGTAGCTAACGCTAGCTAATGCATCCATTATGAAACATCATTTTGAAATGTTATACCGACAGCTTTGCCAATTGAAAAGTCCATTGAATGCAATTGCACTGTTTGTATGTAATTAGCTAACGTTAGTCACATTAGACATATTGTGTGCATGCAATTTCAGATGATGTCTAACATTGAACAGTTGAATCTATTGATATTCAGTGTCTCTTGTTAATTATGCGTTTTGTTTTACAGAGCACAATCCATGGAGCACGCGACATTAGGTACGAGTCAAATATGGACCGAAAGATGATACGGAACGTTTTTGTGCAGATGCTATAACGAGGTAGCTAGCTAGCAAGCCAGGACATTGGGTAAATACAACAGCGTTGCAAGTGAAACACCTACATTGCAGCTTGACAGCTACGCTTGGTCTGTCTGTGTGCGTGGAGTGCCTATGGCGGAGTTTGGAGAGAACGACGGCTCATCTCCATCGAATACTGGGGATTTGGTGGCCTTTCCCAGTGATAAAACAGACGGGAAGACGCAGTGCGAAGTATCTGTCTTCAATGGGGACTGTGGGATACCGGCAGACATGGTTGGATCAGAATCTGTCGTAACGTTACCTGACAGCCCAGGGCTTGAAACAGCCAACAACTCCTCTGTCGGATTGGATTCCAAATCTGGAATACCACGCAGGAGCAGCATTATAAAGGTAAGTCATATTTGCATACGGATTTGAAAACGCGAAGAGAGATGCATGGTTGGCTAGATGGTTAGCATAGTCGATGCATCCTTAGATTTGATCTTCCACGAAGTGTACATGTTATGCACATTGGTTCAGCAACCTCGACCATACGACCACTTGCAATCCAAAAAACACTGTTCACACACACATTGACAATGCAAACGGTCAGGTGAAAGTATAGGTCTTGTCTGAATTTCATCGCAAGTGTCAATTCACCATTCAGAGCAAATTAAGTAACTTCTGTGTTGTCAGCTCATGGTAAATATCTGCGCTATTTAGCTGAATTCTGGATAGGTGACTACTAGGAGGGGATAAACCTCCATCAGATTGAATACTATTGTTTAAAAATATCCTAGGCCAAGTCCTCACTAAGTCATTTATGAAATTGAAGATGGGACCTTAATATGAAGACACAGGGAGTTAGTATGGGACAACAATGTCTAGGTTACAGGCGTTCTTACAAAGATGTTCTGTTCTGTTGGAAAACATTGCTTGAATGCTTTGCGTAAACTGAATTGGAGACCAAAGTGATCCGTTTGCGACATCTTTCAAACAACAATCTTGAGTGCTTGACATTTACCATATGTTGCCATTCCACATTTGGGAAAGTCGGGACCAATTCCTGTGGTTAAGAACAGTTTCCAAATTAAATTGGTGCCATTGTTGTCTGAACACATTGGTTTTGTAAGCAGTTCATCACGAGACAAGGCTTTTCCTCATTAAGACTTCTCAGCTTTGTATTCCGTTGTCTTCATTACGATAGTGTTGTCAGTTGTCTAATATAGAGGCCTACATATGGCCTCATGAAGGAAATGATGCATTCACCTATTTCCTCATTGACTGTGTTGCAAGGTTGTTCGTTTGACTTGTTTTCCCTGAAAGTGAAGGCTACAAACCCCTAAATAGGCCTACAAATTGCATTCATGTGTAGCCTAGGTCTTGCAGACAGAGGCTATCACATTGCTAAACTCACAGCATTTTTCTATTTAGCTTATTGCTGCTCATTAGGCAGGTTTCCATTGACCCAGGTTTATTCAATAAAAGCAATGAAGCAAAAAAAAACATTGCGAAGTGTAATAGAAACAGCAGCTATTGAAGAAATGTTCTAAAGATCGACAACATTTTTTTATCCATTCAATGTGTGGATTTGTCTTTTGTCAAACTTTCTTTATTGTGAGGAATTATGATGAAAACAGTTTTTCAGAATAAATGATTATTGCCGAATAATTTAAGGTACTCTGGGCACGTGATGTCACGCATAACTATAAAGCTCCACTACACATTTTAATTCTAAAAGTCTACTGCTTGCAAAAATACAAATGTTTATTTGCAGAACAAGGATTGTCTTGACTTTCAAGAGTGCCTGAATTGTTTCGCCTTGCTTTTCTGGTTGGCTGGATGCAAGTTTCACAACCCAATTGTTTCAGCTCTACAGGAGTGCAAGCTGCACAATGGCACAGACCATGGCGATACGTTGGCACATGAGAATTATTGGAATATGGCAAATATGAGTAAATTCTTCCATTCTATGCACGCTGGCCTTTGCGGGCTACCTGAGACATGAAACATACTGTAGGTGGGAAGGCATACAAACTGTCACATTTATTAACGCGTAATTTCCCTAAATGGATTATGGAAACAGTTGAACCACTTTCATTTTTTTTATTCGGCACTCAAGGTTTTTGCAAATGTTTACGTTTTTGGGGGTCGGGGGTTGACATCATTACGGCCTGCTGTTTTTTTCACAAGACAGTTCAGTAGAAACAAAGGCAATTTCTATGCAAACTTTCTAAATGTCAACAACAATAAAATCACTGGACAAGTTAATGGAAACAGCTTATTTAGGTCTATCCCTTATTTCTATGCATCTTTTGATATTTAACCATTCCAGTGTTTTACTTTTTTACTTGCTATATTGTATTTACTTTGCCACCATGGCCTTTTTTTTGCCTTCACCTCCCTTATCTCAACTCACTTGATTGGTGTCACATTTTTGCCCCAGCTAACACAACTGACTCCAATAATCAATGAATGATGTTTTAGTTTAGACTGCAATTAGTTTAATCAGATGTGTTTGCTAGGGATTGGGGGGGGGGGGGGGGGGGGAGTGAGACAACCACTTTGGCCCCTGAGGACTGGAGTTGCCTGTCCCTGCTCTAGCCTTCTTATCATATCTGCAAGTCAACTGTGTAGCCTTATGAATGGATAGTCCCCACTGTGACTGCAGTTGCATCAATATCTTTTGATCAGCTAATTTCTGGACCTACTGTAGATGAGGCTCGTACTTGTTATTGTCCAAAATCTCAATCAACTATGTGAGCCTTTTCATTGTGGTATTGTTAATTTGCCAGCAATGAACATGGTTCTTTCCAGTTAAGCTCTTTTTCAAGCCATGTTTTGTGGGCAGCACTTTCTTGGCACATTTAACCTGTCTCACTTCCCAGCTGTGAAGAACTATTTATTTCATCTGATGTCCACTCCTGTGACTCAAGGTTAAAAAAAACTACAAACTAATAGTTAAATTATGTCTATTGAAAGGTATTGGAGAGCAGAGGATTCTGTATTTACCCCCCCAAAATTTGCTGCATATACTTTCACTCACCAAGCTCTTGGTTGGTCCAGGATGTTCACATTTGGGATACCTTCTGTGTCGACAAACCTGTCATTGCTATTGAACAAAGTGAAATGCTGTCACGTTCTAACTTTAGTTCCTTTTTTATGTCTTTGTGTTACGTTGGTCAGGGCGTGAGTTGGGGTGGGTAGTCTATGTTCTTTTTTCTATGTTATTTTATTTCTGTGTTTGAGTTTGAGTTTATTTTATTTTTACAGGGACAGTGCACATTAATCAACGTTTCAGTAAAAGTGCCGGTTTTAGCCAGCCGGCTAATTTTCAACCGCAGTCCCTGGGCAGGTTGTTAAAAACAATTACAATATAGACAATAGCAACATAGAACAAGACATAGCATACAGACATAGCAACATAGGACAAGCAAGATGTAGCATACAGGCAGAGCAACATAGAACAAAAAGCAGCAAGACAAAATTCATAAAAGCAACAAAGTGTTTCCACACCTCACAGACAACAGACATGGAAAGCGGAAACACACAGCTAGGGACCATGTTCACAAATCAGATTTTTTGGCCTGGCATACTGGCATACTTAGGTAGCCTGTTTTCCCCATTTTGGTTGTGGGTGTTTATTTTCTGTTTAGTGTCTGTTCACCTTGCAGAACTGTTTTTGTGGTATCCAATTGTTACTAATTACTTTCTTGTCTCATCGCTACAACTCCCGTACGAAAGCCATGCGTCCTCCGAAACACAACCCAACCAAGCTGCACTGCTTCTTAACACAGCGCGCCTCCAACCCGGAAGCCAGCCGCACCAATGTGTCGGAGGAAACACCGTTCCCCTGGCTACCTTGGTTAGCGCGCACTGTGCCCGGCCCGCCACAGGAGTCGCTGGTGCGCGATGAGACAAGGATATCCCTACCGGCCAAACCCTCCCTAACCCGGACGACGCTAGGCCAATTGTGCGTCGCCCCACGGACTTCCCGGTCGCGGCCCCAGAGTCTCTGGTGGCACAGCTAGCGCTGCGATGCAGTGCCCTAGACCACTGCGCCACCCGGGAGGCCTTTAATATGCCACACCTGTCAGGTGAATTGATTATCTTGGCAAAGGAGAAATGCTCACTAACAGGGATGTAAATAAATGTGTGCACAATTTGCGCTAAATAATATTTTTGTGTGTATGGAACATTTCTGGGATCATTTCAGCTCATGAAACATTGGACCAAAACTTTACATGTTGCGTTTATTTTTTGTTCAGTGTATAATTAATTGTGCACAGCCTTCAAGATTGAATTTATATGAATGATTTAAGCACTTCCAATGAGAAGACTGGCACTTTCACTTTGTCCACACTCATATAACATGAACACTGATTTTCAACTGTATGGAGCGCAAATCCCCATTGGCACACGTCGAAAGTTTTCCTTCATTTTTTAACCTTTGAAATCAACATTGTTTTTACATTTAATCCACCAATTTTCAGAGAGCAGCTTTCTGTGGAATGGGTAAGATATTTGTTTACATGTTTGATTGGTCAGATAAGTGCAGGCTTGTGGTAATGTCTGGAGTGGAATGGTATCAAATACATCAAACGCATGGTTTCCATGTGTTTGATATTCCATTTGCTTCGTTCCGGCCATTATTATGCCTCCTGTGATGTGGGGATGGAGGGGACATGAAGTGAATCGGAATGTGTTTAGGATATTACATGAATTATTACATGATTTATTACAGAATGATGCACTAGAAATGTGTAATTCTTCTGGAACAAAGATAAACAACTTGTTCTTAAGTTTTGAAAATAATGGTTCTGTTCTGGAACACTAGATATCACTTTTGTTTCCGTTCCTAAAAATGGTTTGTTCTTTGAAAATGATTCCAACCCCTGAATAATATAATAAGCTATTTACCTACTAAAGCAGAATAGTTTTTCTGCAGTGATGAGAGGATGTGGTCGGCAGTGGTGGAAGAAGTACCAAATTGTCATACTTGAGTAAAAGTAAAGATATCTCTAAAGAAAACTACTCAAGTGAAAGTCCCGCAATTAAAATACTGCTTGAGTAAAAGTCTCTAAAAGTATTTGGTTTGATATATACTTAAGTATCAAAAGTAAATGTAATTGCTGAAATATACTTAGTAAGTCATTTCAAATTCCCTATTTTAGCAAACCAGACAGCACAATTGGCTTTAAAAACACACACATTTATTTAAGGATAGCTAGCCATTCAATTTACTTTTGGGTGTCGGGAGACATGTATAGAGTAAAACGTACATTATTTTCTTTAGGAATGTAGTGAAGTAAAAGTAAAAAGTCTTCAAAAATATAAATAGTGAAGTACAGATAACCCCCAAAAAAACTTGTGGTTGGGGCTTAAAATAACACTTTCTCATATTAACACACACACACACACACACACACACAGTGGGCTGAAACTTGGCTTCCAAAGTTGTGGTATTGCTGAGTGGGAGATAGGCCTAGCTTGGGTCAGGTCACAGTATGTGCTCAAAATACAATCAAAAGTAGACTCGCACAATTTAAACCACTGTGTATCATACTGCTAGAGGTGTAAAAATCCAGATTTGTATTTATTTAACTAGTCAAGTCCGTTAACAACAAATTCATATTTACAATGATGGCCTACACATTATGTGAATGATAATGTAGCATTGGCCTAACAGTTTTTAAAATTCTGTTAAGTTTTGACCAACCACTGGAAATGACTGATTTTTGATTGAACCTGTGGCAAAATAATTTTTTCACAGGTTTCAGAGTTCTCTTTAACATGGTCCCTCCATTGTTTGATGGCTATCAATTATCTTCTGTATCTTGTTGCCAAAACCACAGCTCAGAGCATGTCCCTGATTTTAGTGATCGTCCAAGAAAATTGTAGGCCTAGGATTTTTCCAGCTGTCCACTGCAAATAAATCGATCTTCTGATCTGGTCCAGGCAGAACAGGAGTAGCAATACGTTCTCTTTCAATTCAGATGCTCCATATTTCAAGGGGAGCCTTATACTTCTACTTAGTTAGCTTAGGAATCCCTTGCAGCAATTTTTTTTCTTCCCTTTTCTCAAGACCAGGGTTATTTGTTGATATTGAGTAGTTTACATGACACCAGCCTACACCAGTTTATGATGCCTGATCTTTCTTGCATCCTAGCGCTAACCAAACCCTGTTGAATGTGAAATGTCACTGGTCTCATAGACTAGATATAACATGGTAAGTGTAAATCCATCCTGGACACTGAAATTGGAATGATATGTTCCGTTTGCTATGGTTACATAAGATGGAAGATTACTTGAGGCAAAAACAAAAGGAGGGTTTGTATGGTCGGGGTGGGTGTATAACGTGAATGTCTTGCAACGCAAAGGTTGTGTGTTCGAATCTCATCATGGACATGTTTAGCATTTTAGCAAAATGTGCTATTTTGCAACTACTTTTTAGCTACTTTGCAACTACTTAGCATGTTAGTGAACCCTTCTTCAAACCTTAACCCTCTTAGCTAACCCTAACCTAACTCCTAACCTTGACCCCTAACATCTAGCAACCCAAAGGTTGTGTGTGAATCTCAAGGACAATTTTTGCTAATTAACAGCATTGTTACTTCTTAGCATGTTATCTAACCCTTTCCCTAACCTTAACCCTTTTAGCTAACCCTGCCCTAACCTTGACTCCTAACTCTAGCCCCTAGCCACTTAACTAACGTTAGCCACAACAAATTTGTAACATATCATACGATATGGATGATGAGCATACACCAAATAATACATATTATTCAAAAACATAAAATATCACAATACCGTCCAATTTAAAAAAATAAAATAATAATAATACCGTGGTATGATATTCTGGCCATATCACTCAGTCCTACTTGACTGCATCAAATCAATGTAGAAAAGATTGCTCAGTTAGCCAGTTAGCTATCTAGGTAATTGAGGCTACAATATGCTGCGCTCCCTGCCCTTGTAAACAATTAACATGGCATGGCCTGTTTGCAAGGAACTTGAAACATTGTCAACTATTAGCTTGTCCGGCCCAAAGCTCCTGCTAGCGAACTAGTAACATTGCATAATATTTTCTGGCTCTCAGTTTCCTATGCCAGTGAGCGCTGGAGAGACACAGCTGTAGGATATTTGCGGGATAAAAAGTAATCAGGTAGGCCTATTTTATGATATTTCCACCGGATCAGGGCATGACATTTTTTTCCCCCTTTCTGAATGTTTATCTAAAGGGATAGAGCTGGAAAGATTTTTCAAATAGGCTACATTGAGGAACTATTGTCATTCTCAATGGATGTAAAAACAGACTTAGTTTACTTGCCGTTTGAGGCGAAGAAAAAATTACTTTGAGAAATAGTATTAGATCCCCAAAGGGGCACATTTATAGGCCTGCATTTGCGTGCAAGCCAGGTAGCCTATAGGCTTACTTCTATGCGTAATCAGGTGTGTGTCCTTAGTCAAGATTGACAGGAGCGCTACAGTACAAACAAAAGACAATGAATAAATTGACAACTTGTAAATGGAATGAAATAAATCAGTGTAGCCTAGGTTGTGTGCTCTGCAAACAATGTGTCCACTCCTACAAGGATGATGGTAAGACTGTAGTAATAATATATTGAATGCATTAACAGAAATTACCTTAACCAAACAAACATTGTAGATTAGAAATAGTGGGAATTAATGGTAAATGTACAACTGGTGATACTGGTGTGCCATCCCTATGATACTGGTGTGCCATCTGCAATGGATTAGTCCACTCAGACAGACGTGAATCAGACTGGTGTCTCATGTGCCATACATATTTTTACAAATATTTTCCACTGCTCGACTAAAAATAAATATTGGTCGACCAAACAATTGACCAGTCGACTTAATGGGGTCAGCCCTAAAAGCTATGAAGTGAACATGGAGCAAATGGATTGTGGGAGCAATGTGTCATTAATCCTATAATTACTTATCATTGTTGAAGGCTATATTATGATGGCTATTTCAGTTATCGGCCATCGGATGCAGGTAGGCATACTTAATTGTCACACATGCATTGTGCATCTTATTCTTTGTAATTAATATTTCACCATGCTATATCAATGGCTGCAAGAATGTTAGGAACTAAGCACTGCGGCAATATTTTGGCCTTGAAATACATCCACAGGTACACCTCAAATGATGTCAATTAGCCTATCAGACACTTCTAAAGCCATATAATTTTCTGTAATTTTCTAAGCTGTTTAAAGGCACAGTCAACTTAGCGTATGTAAACTTCTGACCCACTGGAATTGTGATAAAGTGAACTATAAGTGAAATAATCTGTCTGTAAACAATTGCTGGAAAAATGACTTGTGTCATGCACAAAGTAGATGTCCTAACCGACTTGCCAAAACTATAGTTTGTTAACAAGAAATTTGTGGAGTGGTTGAAAAACGAGTTTTAATGACTCCAACCTAAGTGTATGTAAACTTCTGACTTCCAACTGTATATTTTTTTCTCTTGCTTTGTCTGCTCTTTTCAATGTTATGTCTATCTCTAATAAGCTACCCAGGAAAGGGCTGAAAATAGCCCATATTATTATATGTAGCCTTAGAAATAAGGTTCATGAAATCAATAACTTGCTAACATCAGATAACATTCATATATTAGCCATTTCTGAGACTCACTTCAATAATTCATTTGATGATACATCAGTAGCAATACAAGGATATAACATTTATAGAAGAGACAGAAATGCGTATGGGGTAAGAGTTGCTGTATATATTCAGAGCCGTATCCCTGTAATGCTTAGAGAAGATCTTATGTCAAGTGTTATTGAAGTGTTGTGGTTGCAGGTTCACTTTGTCCATCTAAAGCCTTTTATTTTGAGGTGTTGCTATAGGCCACCAAGTGCTAACAGTCAGTATCTAAATAATATGTGGGAAATGCTTGATAGTGTATGTGATGTAAACAGATCTTCTTTCTTGGAGACCTGAATATTGACTGGTTTTCATCAAGCTGTCCACTCAAGAGGAAGCTTCTTACTGTAACCAGTCCCTGCAATCTGGTTCAGGTTATTAATCAATCTACCAGGGTGTTTACAAACACTACAAGAACAAGATCATCCACATGTATCGATCACATTTTTACTAATACTGTAGAACTTTGTTCTTAAGCTACATCCATACCCATTGGATGCAGTGATCACAATATAGTGGCTTAGAAATAGTGGGATATAGTTTTTTAGTATAGTTTTTTATAAGATACGTTTAATGCTAACTAGCACCTCACCGTGGCTCCTTGCTGCACTCGCATAACAGGTAGTCAGCCTGCCACGCAGTCTCCTCGTGGAGTGCAATGTAATCGGCCATGATCGGTATCCAAAAATGCAGATTACCGATTGTTATGACAACTTGAAATCGGCCCTAATTAATCGTCCATTCCGATTAATCGGTCGACCTCTATTCCAGATGCTGCACTTGATGAATTTATGAATTTGCTTCTTCCAATTATTGATAAACATGCACCTGTTAAACTGACTGTTAGAACTGTTTAGGGTCCATGGATTGATGAGGAGTTGAACGAGATGGGGCAAAAGGAGTGGCTAATAAGTCTGGCTGTATATCTGACTGGCTTACTTACTGCAAATTGAGAAATGTTGGGACTAATCTCAACAAAAATAACAAACTATATTATGAAGCCAAGATCAATGATATAAAGAATGATGGAAATTAAACTGGTGGGGCTGTTGAACAAGTTGAGGAGACTAAATTACTTGGCGTTACCTTAGATTGTAAACTGTCATGGTCAAAACATATAGATTCAATGGTTGCAGAGATGGGGAGAGGTCTAGCCGTAACAAAGGGATGCTCTGCTTTTTTGACGCCACACTCCAAAAAGCAAGTTCTGCAAGCTTTAGTTTTGTCTAATCTTGATTATTGTCCAGTCGTCTGGTCCAGTGCGGCAAGGAAAGACCTAGTTAAGCTGCAGCTGGCCCAGAACAGAGCGGCACGTTTTTTTTTCGTAGTCCCAAAATCCAGAACAAATTCAAGTACGTACAGTATTGCATGGAACTTCCTTCCATCTCATATTGCTCAAATAAACGGCAAACCTGGTTTCAAAAAACAGATAAAGCAACACCTTGCGGCACAACGCCTCTCCCCTATTTGACCTAGATAGCTTGTGTATGCATTGATATGTAGGCTATGTGTGCCTTTTTAAAAATGTATGTAGTTCTGTTCTTGTCTAATGTTCTGTATTATGTCATTCTGTATTGTGTTTTGTGTGGACCCCAGGAACTGTAGCTGCTGCTTTTGCAACAGCTAATGGGGATCCTAATAAAATACCAGAAGTCCAAATCCGTATTTCCATGGCTAATTTAGCTAGCTTGCCACCGGAGGACAACACAACAAGATGCAACAATTCAAGTTGTTTCTGTCAATGACGTTTGCTCTCAATGCGATTTGATAGGAGTGACGCTAAACCCAAACTGGCTTCCATTGACACTTTTTTAAATGTTTAAAAAAATATATATATTTTTTTTGGGTGCGCCAGGACCATTCACAGTTGAGCTCACACTGATTGGCTATTATTTTATACTATTTTTTTATCAAGAGAGGCCAAATACTTGCTGGCTTCCCTTGCATTCAATGCTACGGGCTGCAACAATGTCATACGCTTTCAGTCAAGATCGCATCAGATGGCCTACAGAGACAGAGTGGCGCTGTTTCGCTCGCTCGGATGCTTTCTAAGGTGAGATACATTCAGCCTCCTGTGATTTGAAGGAAAATTATGAAACACAGAGATGAAAGATTATAAATTATTTTCTATTTTCTTTCTTGGTAATTATTTTGGGGAAGTCTGGTTACCCTTCGCACCCACGAATAAACACCACTGGAAGACTGTCCATCCCCCATGTACCAACTTCCCTTGTGAAAATTGTAATGTCAGGCTTACTGCCATTTTTTTCTTGTCTCAGCACCAGCTTAACCACACCAGGATTACACTGGCATTTTACCCAACCACATGCTGTTATCCACCATGAGGACTTATGGCATTACCTTTTCAGTTAAAATATTGCGTACCAAGTCCACTGTTTGAGTGTTTCTTAATTTACCAAAATGCCATGCTCTGGTTGGGATCCAACGGCATCAGGCAACTCTGTATTTTTTTTGTCGTTGATTTAAAGATCTTCTGTCACCATTTCTGGTCTGGGTGCTGTCTCAAGTTTCTCACTGTGTGCTGTATTTGTTTCAGACGACTTGCTACTCTACCAAGCCTGCAGTATAATTTATTCATTCATCCACTAAGATGTCACTCATTTACAGGGCTGGGGACTTGACGGAGAGCTACCGGCTATAACCTGTTATTTCAGTGGGACCACAGATGACTTGGCAGTACTCAAGTGGCTTTACCAGGGTAAAGTTTGTAGCATCCCACCATTAATTGAAGGGAAGTGCATAAGAGCGTGATAACACAGGTATACACATTTCTGACACTTTCAATTATTAACAGATCTTAGCCCCTGTTCACTTTAAACCCAAGTCCGTTTTTGAATTGTGTAGTGGTAGGGAATAGGCAACTAGATTCAGCTGCGGTCTGATTTTTGTCAGAGCGGATGTTATGGGGTCCGGAAGAGAATTTATAATTATTTGTACATTGCAAAATGTACAAAAAGTAAGCCCAAAAATATATTTCAAAATAATAATTTTGTAAATATGTTATATTGACATGATCACATCTCTCTCTTTATATGTGGAAATGTTTACTGTATTCCTGGTGATTTTTAGTATTTTTTTTTTTGCCGAAAAACTGAAATCCTTGATATTAGTTTTGGTTTTTTTTATCTTGGAGGGGGGGAAATAATTCACAGGCCGGTTTTGACCCACGGGATGCCTGTTATTGACCCCTGCCATACATCTTCAAGAGTTGGCCCAGGATATGACATAACTATTCGATAGCATACATTTTGCTCAGTCTGCAGTCGCCGACTGCAATGTAGGCTAGTCGATCTCAAACACAGCCGGGATCTTTTGATCTGTGATTGAACGCTAGAAAGGCAGTCACTGTCAAGACACATTGGCATTGTACTCTACAACTTTAGTACAATTATTGAGCTCACAAGATTTTTCTTCTCACATCCTAATTTGTTCATGATTGGCATATGGATTTCTTTGACCTGACAACATTTCCTCTGCCCCAGCACCATCCTCTTCTCCTGTTGGATCTTGGGGTTCTTCCAGCTATGCAGCCAATAAATCGGCAAAACCGTAATCACACTAAAGTTTATGCAGGCTTTGGGCATCTTGATACCCTTGGCAAAAACTAAGCAGTAGGGCTTAATTTTATTCACAGTGCAGTACTGTGGTGTTAAGAAGCCTTCCAGCAGGATGAGTTAGGCTAGTCTCATTAAAGATGCCTTATTAGATGCTGAACTATATTGAAGCTGCTCACTCTCCTTCATGGATATAAATTGTGTGACATGACACCTATGATTTATTGCTGCTTGCCTCTTTAAATTGATACTTTGGGATTTTGGTAGGAGTCAGATTAATCGCGGATACCATTTTTGTCTGTCCAATATGAAGGAAGTTAGCATTGGCTAACGAAACTGCCTCTAACTAGCGTTACCCATACACTTTGTCATTGCACTATCTGCTAGCATGGGTTTGGACCTATGTAATTACGATGACTGCACATTTTGCCTTACGTCCCATACTGTTTTTGAATGGGCTTTAAGATTATATAATCAAATTAATGAAAACACGGTCATTTTAAGATGTGTATATGAATTTATATCTGGATTAATTTACTTCTACCCAATGCATTTTATAAAGATTTTTGAATTCATTTTCTTTTTTCGCTTGAAGACTATTGAAAAAAAGGTAAGTTGTCACACTTTCTCATCGTAAAGCAATGTTATAACTGATGTGATTTTGATATTGCACGTAGGTCTACCTTTCATTTCCCATATTGGCTATTGTTTCTCATCACATTGTAGTCTAATATAAATCTGGTTCAGGTCAGATTTAAAGCAGGGGTTCCCAACTAGGGCAGGGCTCGACATTAACGCTTGTCCTCTTGTCTGGGACAACTTAAATATGAGCGGAGGCGGTCAGCATTTTAAAACTATTTAATCATAATTGTTTAACTTCTTATGGCTGAAGGGGCAGTATTGAGTAACTTGGATGAAAGGTGCCCATATCAAACGGCCTGCTCCTCAGTCATAGTTCCTAATATTTGCATATTATTATTAGTATTGGATAGAAAACACTCTAAAGTTTCTAAAACTGTTTGAATTATGTCTGTGAGATTAACAGAACTCATATTGGCAGGCAAAATCCTGAGTTGAAATCAAAACAGGAAGTCAGAAATCTGAGCCTGTGTGTATTCACCAGAATCCCTAAAGAAATCCACTTGCGCTATTAATGATGTTGCACTGCCTTGGGGTTCCACTAGATGTCAGCAATCAACAGAACTAAGTCTGATGACTCTAATGTGAAGGGGGGTCGAATTAGACAGAATTTGAGGTGACCATGCATTCCCCACGCGCGTTCACGTGAGAGGCAGCTGTGTTCCATCTCTCAATTGAAGTCGTTATAGTTCTTCGGTTGGAACGTTTTTCAAGATGTATGTTAACTACATTCTAAAGATTGATTCAGTACATCGTTTGCCATGTTTCTACTGACTGTAACGAAATGTTTGGACATTTCGTCACGTTATAGTGGTCGCGCTTTGAGACTTTGGTTAGGGTTTTGGTAAACAATTCGAAAGTAGCTAATTTGACATAAATAACGGACATGAACGAACAAATCAAGCATTTATTGTGGACCTGGGATTCATAGGACTACATTCTGATGAATTCCTCAAAGGTAAGGAAACATTTATCATGTATTTTCTGGTTTCTGTTGAGTCCAACATGGTGGCTAATCACCTGAGCTCCGTCTCAGATTATTGCATGGTTTATATTTCCGTAAAGTTTTTTTGAAATCTGACACAGCGGTTGCATTAAGGAGAGGTATATCTATAATTCCATGTGTATATATGTATTATCATCTATATTTATGATGAGTATTTCTGTTGAAACGATGTGGCTATGCAAAGTCACTTGATGTTTTTGCAACTAGTCAATCTAGTCGCCTCAATGTAAACTCAGATCTTTTGATATAAATATGAATTTAATCAAACAAAACATGCATGTATTGTGTAACATGAAGTCCTATGAGTGTCATCTGATGAAAATAATTGAAGGTTAGTGAATAATTGAATCTCTTCTGGTTTTTGTGAAGCTATATTTAGCTGGGAAATGGCTATGCTTATTGTGGTTCTGTGGTGACCTAACATAATCGTTTGTAGTGCTTTCGCTGAAAAGCCTATTTGAAATCGGACACTTTGGTGGGATTAACAACAAGATTACCTTTAAAATGATATAAGACAAATGAATGTCTGAGGAATTTTAATTATGAGATTTCTGGTTTTTGAATTTGGCGCCCTGCACTTGGACTGGCTGTTGTCATATCGGTCCCATTACCGGGACTGCAGCCATAAGATTAAAACCTGGATGTTTGTCATTTCATTGAGCATGTATTACCTTGTTTCAAATTGGACCTTGATAAAATAATTCCCTCAACATTTATAAACACTTAACATGCTATTGAAACCAGCATTTTTCTCATGTTCTTTTAAAAAACATTTTTTTGAATCATTTTTAAATTTTTATTGTCTAGCAGCCAAAGGCATAATCCTAGTCAAAGCTTTAGAGAATAGCGTCTTCCCTCTAATTGCATTTTGGAACATTCACGTGTAGCCTACAGCCATGTGTGCACTGTTGAGCTTTATAATATGAAAATATAAAACGCATCAACATTTTTTAAGCTAAACAATCTGAACTGTCCCCAGAGTCTGTTTTGAACCAAATACATTTTTTTTTTTTTATTGCCTCCAATTTCAATCCCTGGAGGGACTTATTTTATAAAGGCATAAAAACAATTTGGTTGTAATTGTAATGTTGCAATATTTTATAGGCTACCAAGGGTGGCCAACCATCCTTCAGGAGAGCCTTTAAAAGGGTTGTGTTGTATTTTGAGACAGGCTGGAATATGCAAAGAAGCCAGAGTGTAGCCTCCATTTTTGTCTGATTCTCTGTTAAAAAATATAGTAATGCATTTCATTTTGTGAAGTGGTTCCTTGCATCTTACAATGATGTAAAAATGGTGCTACTTGTCCTATGGATGACTGATTTTTGTATCTAAAATAGTTCATCAGGCCCTTATGGGTCTCGCCCCCCACCTGGTGGGTCACAGGACTTTCCTTGATTTGAGGGGCAAAACATGTTTTAAATTATCAATTGTATAAACCGATCTACAGCAATTCATATGTCTGCAACGCTTTAGGCTAGAAACAAGCGGTTGTTGACTTTGGTTTGTGTCTGATGTTCACAAGCTGAGCTACGACCTTCTAAAGTCGGAGTATATACAGTGGGGAGAACAAGTATTTGATACACTGCCGATTTTGCAGGTTTTCCTACTTAGAAAGCATGTAGAGGTCTGTAATTTTTATCATAGGTACACTTCAACTGTGAGAGATGGAATCTAAAACAAAAATCCAGAACATCACATTGTATGATTTTTAATTTTAATTTCCATTTTATTGCATGACATAAGTATTTGATCACCTACCAACCAGTAAGAATTCCGGCACTCACAGACCTTTTCTTTCAGAAGCCCTCCTGTTCTCCACTCATTACCTGTATTAACTGCACCTTTTTAAACTCGTTACCTGTATAAAAGACACCTGTCCACACACTCAATCAAACAGACTCCAACCTCTCCACAATGGCCAAGACCAGAGAGCTGTGTAAGGACATCAGGGATACAATTGTAGACCTGCACAAGGCTGGGATGGGCTACAGGACAATAGGCAAGCAGCTTGGTGAGAAGGCAACAACTGTTGGCGCAATTATTAGAAAATGGAAGAAGTTGAAGATGACGGTCAATCACCCTCGGTCTGGGGCTCCATGCAATATCTCACCTCGTGGGGCATCAATGATCATGGGGAAAGTGAGGGATCAGCCCAGAACTACACGGCAGGACCTGGTCAATGACCTGAAGAGAGCTGGGACCACAGTCTCAAAGAAAACCATTAGTACCACACTACGCTGTCATGGATTAAAATCCTGCAGCGCACGCAAGGTCCCCCTGCTTAAGCCAGCGCATGTCCAGGCCCGTCTAAAGTTTGCCAATGACCATCTGGATGATCCAGAGGAGGAATGGGAGAAGGTCATGTGGTCTGATGAGACAAAAATAGAGCTTTTTGGTCTAAACTCCACTCGCTGTGTTTGGAGGAAGAAGGATGAGTACAACCCCAAGAACACCATCCCAACCGTGAAGCATGGAGGTGGAAACATAATTCGTTGGGGATTCTTTTCTGCAAAGGGGACAGGACGACTGCACCATATTGAGGGGAGGATAGATGGGGCCATGTATCGCGAGATCTTGGCCAACAACCTCCTTCCCTCAGTAAGAGCATTGAAGATGGGTCGTGGCTGGGTCTTCCAGCATGACAACGACCCGAAACACACAGCCAGGGCAACTAAGGAGTGGCTCCGTAAGAAGCATCTCAAGGTCCTGGAGTGGCCTAGCCAGTCTCCAGACCTGAACCCAATAGAAAATCTTTGGAGGGAGCTGAAAGTCCGTATTGCCCAGCGACAGCCCCGAAACCTGAAGGATCTGGAGAAGGTCTGTATGGAGGAGTGGGCCAAAATCCCTGCTGCAGTGTGTACAAACCTGGTCAAGAGCTACAGGAAACGTATGATCTCTGTAATTGCAAACAAATGTTTCTGTACAAAATATTAAGTTCTGCTTTTCTGATGTATCAAATACTTATGTCATGCAATAAAATGCAAATTAATTACTTAAATCATACAATGTGATTTTCTGTATTTTTGTTTGATTTTTAGATTCCATCTCTCACAGTTGAAGTGTACTTATGATAAAAATGACAGACCTCTACATGCTTTGTAAGTAGGAAGACCTACAAAGTCGGCAGTGTATCAAATACCTGTTCTCCCCACTGTAAATATATATATATTTTTTCAATTTTGAAGTAGTCATCTTATACAATGTGTGACTGTCGCAATCAGTTGATCTATTCACTTTCTGTTAAATAATATGTATAATTAAATTGAGGGTTCATATAAATTATAATAAAATATATATGGTAGCGGAATAACATTTGGGGAAAACGGGTCTAGACTTCGTTTTCCTTATTTATTTATTATTAGGATCATCATTAAATAGCATACCTAAACTATGTAATGAGTCTTGTTAAACTACATAGAATTGCAGGAATTTATCTTAAAAATCCTAGGTCCATCAAATTAAACAAAATCAAGATGGTGGACTTAATATAGGCTATCTTAATAAACAATATAAGGGATGGGGGACATTTTTTCTAATGTGAAAAAAAAAAAAAAAAAACTGGATCAAAGGACTCAAACCTTGATAAAATAGCTGTGACAGTGTCTGTGAAGTTGCTTAGCTTTCTCACACACTAGTGATGTATCCATTGATTGCATCACTCAAATCACACTCCGTGTGAGGAGTGCATCGTGGCATGACTGGAGCTAAATCAATCCATTTGGATTTGGGTAGCTTCAGGGGCTCTATCGACGTCCTGTTGCTGCAGCAGTTCTCTTGTGACTGCCTGTCTTTGTTTTGTAAAGCCTGTCTGATTGGTAACCCAGCTTGGCCCTTTGTCATTCTGCTTTCCTAAAGCTCAGTATTTGATCACTCAAGGGCTGTATGTTCGTTATGAAATAAGAAGTGATTGGTGTAGAGCAGTGTTTCCCAAACTCTCCTCGGGACCCAAAGAGGTGCACTCTTTGGTTTTTGCCCTAGCACTACACGTCTGATTGAAATAATCATCAAGCGTTGATTATTTGAATCAACTGTGTAGTGCTAGAGCAAAAAACTAAACGTGCACCTCTTGGGGTCCCGAGGACAGAGGTTGGGAAACACGGGTGTAGTGGAAATGGCCCAATTCACTGGGGTTGGTAATTACTTAGTCTTAGAACACTCACCAGTCCAAATGTGAATTTATGTATCACTACAGTCAATGTTTTTGAAGTAGCTGTGAACTAATTGAAATGGGCAATCTGAATACTGCAGTAGAAAAGAACCAGGCCCAGATAATTACCACAACAGGTGGGCCTTTTTGTGTGAGGCACCCAGTGAGGAAACCATTCGGGTTTTGGAGCTGCTTCTGTGTTTACTGTTTTTGTTAGTTCACTTTTGGATTGCAATTTCTTTCACCCGGGATGAGCTACTGAATAATAGGGACACATTACCAGCTGGTTTTTGTCCTGAGATTCTGTCCTCATCTGACGATATACTGCTGAAAACCCCAGACCACGAGTCGGATTTCTAACTGAGGCTATGCGACTGTGCATCGGAGAAAGAGGGAGAGAAACGCCGGGGAGAAGGCGAGGTCGCGTGCCCTGCTCCAAGGTCATTTCCTCTCCAATATGCATTTACTCGCCTCAAAATCGACGAGCTACAACTTCTGATTAGAACAAAAAAGGACTTCTCTGTCATTTCTGTTTCACTGAATCTTGGCACACCTGAAGCTGCTGTGGATATACCCGGCTTCCAGCTATACCGGGCTGATAGTGTACCAGGGCTGTGCAAAAAATGTTATGGTGGCGCTGTATGCTTTTTACGTCAAACAACGTTGGTGCAATGATGTCACTTTACTGGCGAAATCTTGAGCTCCTGACTTGATCTTCTGACTTCCTGATCTATTTTCATCAACTGCCATCCGTTTTATTTTACCACGTCCCTGCCCCCTTGTTTTGGGGTTCTGGCGTCCCCCCCCCAGATAATTGTTATGTATAAGGACTTTTTAACAGGACATTCTACTCCAAAATAATGAAAATAAAGTTATGCTGACACATCTAAAATATAATTTCCACCTCTAGAAATGATTCCAATTTTTGTTTGTTAGAATTATTTGAACATATTGGACCATGCATGTAGCCTATGCATGGTCCATATTATCAGGTATGCTAATAGCAATAAGCATTACCACCTGGAGTTGAGCTGTTGCGATGACCTTATTACCGCCACACCGGCGGTCACGAAGGCAGTCAAATTCCATGGAATTAGGCTTCTCCAAGCTCTCATGCTGCTGATGGTCATTAGTAGCCTACCAAACTTGCTAACTGCCTGGTACTCAGCACTCGTTTGTCCCTCTAATCACACTGACATCAATGCAAATGTAATCAAAAATCTAATCATGAGCCCATGAGCTCATGTTGCTCATAATTTCTATAGGCTATGCAATTGCGTGTGAAAACAGAGTGATTTCCTCTACGAAAAAGAGGAGTATCTTATCAGCTTTCTATAGGCCTACTTTTTTTTTTGTTTCTCAACTTTCCTAATATTAAGCACAATGCTTATCTTTACAACAGGAGTTTAGCCTACCTGGCTGGCATGAAAATATTTTTTCCACTACCCCCTGATTCGAGACGGGTGCATGATTAATGGCCCATTCTAAATCAAAACACATTTCACACATTATTTAGTATATGTAAAGACAAGAAGACAAGATTACATCAAGAATAATCTGATGGGTGACAATATTAGCCTATCACTCGTGAATTATATTATCACTTGTGTGTAATACCCAGCATAAGGCAAGAAACTGCCTTTTTTTGCAATTTTGTCGAATCATAGTTGCACACCTCGTAGTATAGTCATAGACCTATATGTTTTGTTAAGGTTTGTATCACTAAAGTGGGCAAATAACTTCTTAAAATTAAGCACCTTAATCCGCTTTACAAAGGGTGTGGAGCCAAACTGGCGTAAGCAAGTGCGTGAGTTTCACGTTTGGGGAAGATCATTTTCACCATAAAAATGCACCTTTTATAATAAAAGCATTACATGCATAATCACATTTGCGGTGACGTTTGATAAGAGTGTTTTCCCGCTAATGGAACATTCATGCTTATAGCATACTGCCATGTGCACATTTCTGCTCTTATAATATGAAGAAATAGTTTATCAACATTTTTAGCTAAACGTTCTGATCTGTTATATCAGCCACATTGCATAAAAACATAGTTTTTTTTTTATGCTGGTGGATGTATTAATTTGGGATCTATCGCATCCCACAACTGTCCCAGACTGTTTGGAATATTTATTTCTCACACAGAATAGAAAAGGTCAACTTTTGTACTATGGGGGATAGATTGACATAGGCTGGTGTTTTTGCTGTTCGTTAAGCCTACTCATCTTGTTGGCTGCCGAAAAGTAAATATGGACAGTTCTTCCAATATCTTCAATATGCACCTCGGAATGAGATGATGTGTGCAGTTGCATCCCCGATGTGTCTGTCTTCACTTGTAGCCTGTGAGAAAGACCTAATCACGTGATGGAGTGCCATGTGAGTGAGAGGTGCTTCAGAGCGTGCAACACTCGGGGAGAAGGGCACAACGCAGCATTCCAGGTCAAGGGTACAACGGCCACTGGACGCAAAAGGCATAGATTTTTTTGGGGTGCATTTCGGCCACACAAAGGGGATGCCGCTGTGAAATTCGAGGCATTATCAAGTGCTTGTCATTGTGAATGAGAGACTGATGAAGTGTGTACAGCCTGTGCAAAAAAACAGCAGAGCTCATCCCTTTCAAGCAATTCTTTTCAAATCATCATTAGTTGCATCATGCAGCCATACAATGTATTAAAATTCTAAACCTATAGCCCACCGTTTGTAGAACTAAAGTTACATTAAATACTCTAAATCACATTTCTTTGATAACCGCTCAACACAGAATAGCCTCATGTGCGCACTCCCTCAAATTGTTTGGAGAAAATATCCTTTCTATGTTCTGTTTTGTTCAATTGTATTTTTCATACTATAAAATCATATAAAATAATGCCACGGCATTCTAAACAAATCTTGTCTGCTAAATTAATTAGTGTATAGCACAGCCATTTGGCATAGCCATGTCGGGACCTAACATAAAGACAACTCTCATTTTCTTCATGTCATGCTTCTTTAGACCTGTCTAAAATAAATATTGGATTTATTGTGAAGGTGTAGGCTATATTACATGGATTTATTAGACTTATTAAAATGTAAATGTTCCAGAAGCCAGGAGATGCTAAATGTGTTTGTTAATTAACGGTCAATTACCGTGAGACCGACCAGTTATTTGCTTGACAATCACCGGCTGACGAAATTTTGTCAACGCTACAGACCTACCTGTAGCCCGACTGATGCAGCATAGTGGCGATAAATAAATGGGCTGAAGCATGGGGTTGCCTATCCTGTATTTACGCTATTGAGCTAGATCCCAATTTGTAATATTTTAAAATGTATAATTTGGATGCTAAATAGTTATGTCCCGAAAATCTTGTATAAACGCAGTGAATATAATGTAGGCCTACCTGTTATGGTAACTTGGGGCAACACGGCACATGGGGTAACATGCCCCCTGCCTGTACTGTACTTCTCACAGAAACCACTTCAATTCACCCCCCCCCCCCCCCCCCCCCCCCCCAACACTTTCCCTGGTTGCCACTACTCTTGCTCAACCAAACATTTTGTCTTATCACAATTTTAAGTCACTACCCAAAAATTATTTTGAGATAGGGTAGCATTTTAGCCCAAGTTACCCAACAATTGCACTGTGTTACATTTAGCCCCACTCCTCTCCTATGCAATCAGTGAATTGCACAAGGTCCATGACGCTGCTAAAATCTACGGGTTTAAAATGGGTGCAGTTCGCGCATATTTAGGACTTGAGAAACAAAGGCAATTAACTGCTGTTTTCTCTGCTATTGCAAGAAATGTTGTGCATTGACTGCTTGTCAGAAGGCAGGTTTCCCTCCCTATGGCCCTAATAACTTGAATGTGCCTCGAGGGGAATATTTATCTTGCATAGAATACACAACAAAAAGCCGACCTAGGTAAATAGATATTTTAGATTGTCAGTCTAGTTTTTATTTTGGTGATTGTTAGTTCTCAAAGATGATCTTATTTAAAAATGTATTGCTCCATTATATTTTCAACATACTTTCTGATTTTAGTTACATTTTACAATGAAAACATTTTACTGAGAACATCCCGCAGTAGCAGCCAGGATTTAGCAGCGGTGATGCGCCGCTGCTGAATGCATATATTGGGAAACACTGCTTATTAATCTGCCACCTGTTCCACATTGATCTTCCCACTCAGTCTATGCACCCTGCACTTTCATCCTAGACTGCACATTGCTCTCTGCACTGCCTTTGGGCTCAGCTACAGACTGACTCCCACATCCAGTGCCTTCGGAAAGTATTCAGACCCCTTGACTTTTTCCACAATTTGTTAGGTTTGAGCCTTATTCTAAAATGTATTACATAGTCCCCCCCCCTCATGAATCTACTCACAATACCCCATAATAAATCAAAAACAGGTTATTAGGAAATGTTGCTAAACGAACTATCACATTTACATAAGTATTCAGACTCTTTACTCAGTACTTTGTTGAAACACCTTTGGCAGCGATTACAGCCTCGAGTCTTCTTGGGTATGACGCTACAAGCTTGACACGTGTATTTGGGGAGTTTCTCCCATTCTTCTCTGCAGATCCTCTCGAGCTTTGTCAGGTTGGATGGGGAGTGTCGCTGCACAGCTATTTTCAGGCCTCCAGAGAAGTTCAATCGGGTTCAAGTCCCGGCTCTGGCTGGGCCACTGAAGGACATTCAGAAACTTGTCCTGAAGCCACTCCTGCGTTGTCTTGGTTGTGGGCTTAGGGTCTTTGTCCTGTTGGAAGGTGAACCTTTGCCCCAGTCTGAGGTCCTGAGCGCTCTGGAGCAGATTTTCGTTAAGGATCTCTGTACTTTGCTCTGTTTATTTTTGCCTCGATCCTGACTAGTCTCTCAGTCCCTGCCACTGAAAACATCCTCACAGCATGATGCTGCCACCATGCTTCACCATAGGGATGGTGCCAAGTTTCCTCCACACACACAGCACTTTAGGTGCCTTTTGGCAAACTCATAGCAGCCTGTCATGTGCCTTTTTATGGAGGAGTGGCTTCTGTCTGGCCACTCTACCATAAAGACCTGATTGGTGGAGTACTGCAGAGATGGTTGTCGTTCTGGAAGGTTCTCTCATCTCCACAGAGGAACTCTAGAGCGCTGTCAGAGTGACCATCGGGTTCTTGGTCATCTCCCTGACCAAGGCCTTTCTCCCCCAATTGATCCGTTTCGCCGGGCGGCCAGCTCTAGAAAGAGTCTTGGTGGTTACAAACTTCTTCCATTTCAGAATGGTGGAGGACACTGTGTTCTTGGGGACCTTCAATGCTGTAGAGATTTTGCTCTGACATCAACTGTGGAACCTCAGGTGTGTGCCTTTCCAAATCATGTCCAAATCAATTGAATGTACCACAGGTGGACTCCAAGTTGTAGAAACATCAAGGATGGTCAATGGAAACAGGATGCAGCTGAGCTCAATTTTGAGTGTCATAGCAAAGGGTCTGAATACTTATGTAAATACATTATTTCTGTTTTATTTGTAATAAATTAGCAAAAATGAGTAAACATGTTTTCACCTTGTCATTATGGGGTATTGTGTGTACATTGCTGAGGATTATTCTTTTTTTTTTTAATGTATTTTAGAATAATTCTGTAACGTAACAATGTGGAAAAGGTCAAGAAGTCTGAACTTTCAGCTGGTGCTCAAGACCTCAGACTGGGGCGAAGGTTCACCTTCCAACAGGACAACAACCCAAAGCACACAGGTTCCTCAGTGGTATAACAGCCACATCCAGCTGGGGATTGAAAGTCCTGTTTTTTTTTTTTTTTTTTTAAAGCATCAGTCCATCGTTTTCACCTAAAACAGGCTTTTACTCCATGTTTCCTACAGCCAACACCCACCATGTTCCTAAATATTAAATATCCTTGAAATCACTGTTTGCCAATGTGGTCAACCCTGGAAGTAGCCTACCATAAACATATCTGATATTTGCTGTGACTCCTAGCCTATTAATGCATCTAAATGACCCTTTTATATAGTAAAACCTAAGTCAGCATGGCTGACTCCTAATGGCGGTTTTCAGATGTGCTCTTTAACATGTGACTGGTCTCAATCTGCTCTGTGGATGTGAATGAACCCTGGTGTTTGGAGGTCAGTGGTAGATGAGGTTGCAGTCACAGAGTGGAGGGCACGAGCCTTCTCCACATAGGGAGGCTTCTTCACGTTGTAGTCGGGGGGGAAAGTTCAGTCTGGGCTCAGGTATCAAAGCCAATGCTATTTTCCCTTTTGAACGTTTGATGTTATTGAGACGAGAGCCCGAAAAGGAACAAATTGATGAGCAATATCCCCTTTATGCTATAATAAGATTTCAGGTTACACATTTAGCTGCCAATCTATCTGCACTTCTGGAGTTTAGTGCTGTTCAATGTGCCTTGGTAACATTATCATTTGAATGTTTAAAGCGTTTTATAAAGTCAAATATCGGTGTTGATGATTCTATAGTATTTAGCCTAGAATAGATGTAGACTAATATTGATGATCACATTATGCAGCAGTCGTGGTTGGTCTCTTGTGTGATGCTGAGTCCTGCTAGCTCTATACAATGCACTTGGTCTGGACTGTAATGGGTCCCCTGTGATTACTTCAGATGTACAGACAGTCCTGAACTGCTCATTGAACCAGTAAAGGGGGTTTCAGTCTATTAGGGAATTCAGAATTCTACGGGAGTTTTTGGCAGCTGAATACACTAAAATGTAATGCAGGGAGACAAAATACTCTCCAAATCTCCCCATGCCGCTAAGCCCTGCACAGGTTTAGCTAGGCCTATGTTATTACATTTATCGAACATCATGTCTCTGTGGTTTTACTTTTCCCAGAAATACCCAATCGATATCTATGTACAAAATGACAGGAACTTCAGGTTCCTGTCATTTGCAGAATCTGACCTGCCTATGTATTAGGCCTATACACTTGCAAAGGAAATCAGAACATCCAGTATCTGGAAATAAAGGGAGATTTTCATTATCATTTCTCATACACTGGTGAGGTTGGAGTCTGCAATTTATGACCTATTTGGATTCCACAAATTGTCCAACACGAAAGAGTGAGTCAGGTGTGGACGTCTCAGCATGGTTGCTTTGCCAACGCAGGCCTACGCGTGATGATAATTGGGCCTGTGTCATTCTTAATTACGACAGCACCTCAGATCAGCAGACTCCTGGGATTGTTGTAGAATAACACAACACTGAGATTTTGTGTTGCTTCAGAAATTGGACATTTTAATATCCAGTTAAAATCTATTAATGAAATGGATTGTGGACCAGTATGCTGGCAAAGAAGTAAGAATCTTTGCTGAGCATGTAGGCTAAATTGAAATATTGGAGATTGTATGGTTGTTGTTATCCCTAAAAAGTATGTCCTTGAGGATTCTATTTCCTTTTAGCATCAATAAATGTTTCTCTTTCAGGATAATTTTGAGTCTTAATGAAATCATGTGTAAGTAACTAAACACAATGCTGACTTTTGGCCATTACATAAGACACAGAATTGTATTTTCAGGAAATAACCACAGTTCGGGGGGGGGGGGGTTCTGTGGTATTGTTTTCTTGCTTGGGGAGCTGAAGCCAGTCCTCAGTGAGTGCAAGAGGAAATCCTGATTTAGCAGCCACACCTAAAGGCCAACACGAATGAAAACTCCTTCCAAAGACAGTCAAGACTCTTGTCCAGATCACACGGATTATCTTCAGTCATGCATTTTGGCTTTTTCTAAGCTTCAGGAAAGCTCCTCCAGTAGCAGTTCTGTCTGGAGTGATGTACTTATTTTGAATACTTTTCGATTAGATCCTTCCTCACAGCACAGAGATTTATGTGAAACTCTGGTTAGGCTCTGCAGGGGGGTAAAAATGAAGTGGTGGGGCCCTGAGATTGATTAGTACCCATTAAAGTACAGCCTGCCTTCTCTTCAATTACACCCCAGAGCAAGGGCGAGAAAGTTTTCGATCAACACGGCCAGAGTCCCATCACCAGATGTGACGTGTTGATACAAGAGATGAATTTGTCTCTGGAATGCCATGTATTCCTTGAAGCCAGTTTTCATGGCTTCATGCTGCCAAACCCTGAAGAATGTCATGGTTGAGACTTTCACCTGCATTTGCAGACTAGGTTAAATCTAACTCATAAATTCCACACAGACTTTGCCAGCTGATAAGCTTGACTTTTAAGATTTTGCAGATGTAAGGCCCTGAGGTATCAAAGCTATGATGTTACTAACCATTTATGACAACCAGGCTAGCCGTGATGTACGAGTATGATCCTAGTTGCCAAGAGGAAAAACTACCACTTTTCCTTTCCTTCTCAAAAGATGTCTTGGGGCTCCAAAGTGGCGCAGGGGTCTAAGACACTACATCTCAGTGCTAGAGGCCTCATTACAGACCCTGGTTCGATTCCAGGCTGTATCACAACCGGCCAGGATTGGGAATCCCATAGGGCAGCGCACAATTGGCCCAGCGTCGTTAAGGTTTGGCTGGGGTAGGTCATCATTGTAAATAAGAATTTGTTCTTAACTGACTTTCCTAGTTAAATAAAGGCTTTTCCTGGAAATGCCAAAAGAATTGAAGGCACAAGTAACATTTTAGAGTTTGTTCATGTAGAGACAATGTTTCTCCTAGCTAGGGCTGGGAATTGCCAGTAACCTCATGATTTAGATATTATCACAATACTTAGGTGCTGATGTGTTGCGATTCTATGTATCACAATTCTATGTGTTGCGATTCGATACTGTGGTCTTATTGTGATTTGATGTTTCAAACACATTGCTCACTACCTGTCTGCTGCAGAGGGACAGTAGAAAGCCATGAGAGGTAAAAGTACACAAAACATGTTGGCTCACCATTTTTAAAACAATGAAAAGATGGGGAATTAGTTATAGGATGATATACCAGAGTTTTGGGGCAGGTACACCTGACTAGCGATCGCTGACATTACAAATCGATACTTGGAGTCACAGTATCAATATAAAATCGCTAAATATTGCGATCTACTGTATTAATGTTTTTTCCTTAACCACAGCATACGCTTGTGGATGAATTTGTTTAAATCTAATGCCGTGTTGGCCAATATTCTTATAGCGCGCTCCTCAATCTAGAATTTGGCGTTTTGAAACAAATAGTGATGCAACAGTCCTCCTTTTTTTAACGCACAAAGCCAAGCCAAATTTATAATGACTGGCCAATTCAATGTTTTCCCCTTGTGACTAGCTTTGTTAAAACAGCTATGATGAGCTGTTATGCAATGTATAACGTGTAAAGATGTGCTAATGTGTAGCTTGTAAAGATGTGCTAATGTATAGGTTGTAAACGAAAGATGTGCTGATTTCATTTATCTACAAGACCAGACGAGTGGGGGTTACAGTGAAGTTTAGACATCTGTCAGTAATGGTGTTAAACAAAATAGCTTACCAGCAGTTCTTCAACACAATCGCCACTTATTCATATGAAATACTGAAGCTTTCTCAAAGGTAGAATATACATAGGCTGCAATCTGTGGACCATACCACCCAGACATGTTTACAATGCTTTACGTTTTGGAATCCGGTCATACAATTGAGATGTAGACCTATAGAGTGTATTGGAGGATCTTTTAATTTCTCTGTGACGTAGTCCTATATTTCTGAACATGTCTCCCAGCACTGTTTTGAACATGAAATCCTCTGAGTTGCACCTTTTTAACCCTCTGTGTACACCTGCAGACTATAGAATGAAAGAAAAGCTCTAGCCCTGCCTGCAGAGGCTTGTCTGTCTTTTTTTTAAAGTGCATTCAAGGCTTAATGTGGCCTTCCCTTTTGTCTCATTTCAACCTCAGGTATGAGAATGAGGGGCAGGAAGTAGCCGACTAGAATAGATAAAATGTCAGGATGCTGTTGCTATTCTTTCACCAGGATGAGGAACCACAGCATCAGACGGGTCAACACTTTCATATACCGTACTAAAGGAAATATGTGACCTTGCCTACTATTGTTTGTATGCTATGAAGTCTGTAGTGTACTCACAGCCTGTGATTCTTATTTAGCTAAATCTTATAGGATAATATAATTGGTCTCCAAACCTCAAGTGTTACAACAAAATCAACTGAAACTCTAGGCTATGCAACCGTTTTGACAAAAATTGTATAATCATTTTTTTCATCAGCTAAGCATGTTAAATTTCTACTCAAACTAGCTTGCCATTCAACATGGTTGATAGGAATACATTGTAGAAAAATATAAATGCAACATCCCAAAAAAATGTAAGATTTTGTTGTTACACTTCATATAAGGAAATCAGTCATTTGAAATTAATTCATTAGGCCCTAATCTATGGATTTCACATGACTGGGAAGATGGATATGCATCTGTTGGTCATAGATACCTTTAAAAAAAAGGTAACGGAGTCGATCAGAAAACCAGCCAGTATCTGGTGTGACCACCATTTGCCCCATAACGTGACAAATCTCCTTTGCATAGATTTGATCAGACTTGATTGTGGAATGTTGTCCCACTCTTCAATGGCTGTGCAAAGTTGTTGGAAATTGGCGGAAACTGGAACACGCTGTCGTACATGTCTATCCAGAGCATCCCAAACATGCTCAATGAGTGATGTGTGGTGAGTATGCAGGCCATGGAAGAACAGGGACATTTCAGCCTCCAGGAATTGTGTACAGATCCTTGTGACATAGGGCTGTGCAATACAACACTGAAAGATGAGGTGATGGTGGCGGATGAATGCCACAACAATGGGCCTCAGGATCTTTTCACGGTATCTCTGTGCATTCAAATTACCATTGATAAAATCTGTAGCTTATGCCTGCCCATACCATAACCCCACCGCCAGCATGGGGCACTCTGTTCATAAAGTTGACATCAGCAAACCGCTCGCCACACGACGTCATACACTTGGTCTGCGGTTGTAAGGCCGGTTGGACGTACTGCCAAATTCTTTAAAATGACATTGGAGGAAACTTATGGTAGAGAAATGAACATTAAATTCTCTGGCAACAGCTCTGGCGGACATTCCTGCAGTCAGCATGCCAATTGCACACTCCCTCAACTTTAGACGTCTGTGGCATTGTGTGACAACTGCACCTGTGTAATGATCATGCTGTTTAATCAGCTTCTTGATATGCCACACCTGGCAGGTGGATGGATTATCTTGGCAAAGGAGAAATGCTCACAGGGATATAAACAAATTTGTACATAAAATCTGAGAGAAATAAGCTTGTGTGTATGAGACATTTCTGGGATCTTTTATTTTAGCTCATGAAACATGAGACCAAGACTTTACATGTTGCGTTTATATTTTTGTGTTCCGAATATATTTGGTGGTGCTCATAGTCAATCATAAACTTTAATATTCAGCAGTTAATGTCTGTCATTTAATTCTTTCTACAACAAGGGTAGTCAGATTTTTCTTGACCCAAAGGTAATACATTTTCAATGGACTTTGCCCTGGGGGAGAAGCCCATAGACTTTCATGAGAGCCATTACTCTTAGTAAGTGCACACAAGCGTGGGCAAGATCACATGGCAGGCCTTGGGACATTGAACGTCGCAGGCCATTCGATCAAGGATGGCAGTGCGTTGGTTGCAGGACGATGGGCGCTGAAGGCTTCCCCACATCTAAAGCGCCATATGCATGCTCTTTATTTCAGTATAAACAAGCCGCACACTTGTCTATATTTTGAATGCCCATTTTAAACTTCCAATTGGCCTTAAAAAAAGGCATCCAAAATATTGGGTGAAAACAAATTGGAACTTCTTAGTAATGTCATTAATCTTTTCATCAGCAAATGGAAATGGAATCTATTCATTCATAAGGCATGCATTGAAGACTTCATCTGATGCTAGTCAGTTGATGCAGAATTCATGATTTATTTAGTTCAGCTTGAATCTGGATGAATGTGGAAAGGTTGAAAATAAAGGTGCTGGAACACAACAATAACACAGACTACTTGGGAAATGTCACGCACGTGGCCAATACACTACTAGATCTGTGTGGGCTATATCCTTTTTAAGGGGGGACTCATTGTGGTTCACCCATAATGCACTGTGACAGGCACCTTAAGTCGAGCAACACAATTGTTCAAGGAGATCCTTCAAGGTAACGGTCCTCAGTTCTCGAGAAAAATAGAAGGGGTTGGGGGGAGTTAGGAAAGACGTATTCACAAAAGATATGTCAACAACCATTGTTCTTCACATCATGTGACGCACCATATATATGGTATGCTGCTCTCAACTTTGCTTTGACCTCTTTGTTAGCATCTCATCAAATCAGTTTATTGGATGCGTACACAGTTTAGCAGATGTTATAGTGGGTTCAGTGAAATGCTTATGTTACTAGCGCCTAAATGCAGTAAAATGTCAAATAATCCCCCAAAAAACAAACACAAGATATCAAAACATTTCAGAACGAACCCGAATAGCACTGTAACAGTAATCAAATTTTTTTTTATATGTATGTACACTTGATGAATTTAAACAATAAGAGTGATATGTACAGCAGTAGATACTGTATATTAGAGTGACAGATTATGAATTATGATGCATTAATTTACCCACTGAAACATGCCCCTTTTAACAATAGTTTGTTCCCTCTCAGCTGAGTTAGAGCTTTGCTTTAGTTATTTTAAGCTCTCTACATCCTATAGTTTCAGTATGAAGCGCTTATCCAAGGTCAAATATTTATAGATACTAGGATAGCTTGGCAACATTCCTTAGAGGATGTAATTAATCTTAAACTGGTGTGCTGTCTGCGCTCCATATAAAGACAGGTAGCCGACCGGTAGCCTTCAGGTGTCATGTGTAGCTTGTTGTTTATGTTGGCCAATCGAAGTGGCAAAGAGGCTCAACATGTAGAAAATGGAGTGCGAGTTCACTAATTCAATGCAAGATGGAATACAATTATGGAATTAACAGTTTGCAAAATGAGAAGGAGTAGGCTACAACGAGCAACCAACAGGTAGGATATTGTCGGAATGGAGTTGGGGAGAAAGCCCAGCATTTAGCCTAGCTAACTATAGCTTCTCTAGGCTACTCCAGTCAAGACAGGTACTGTTGTATGGGATGATAAATAACATTGGAAATGCTGCACCTACGATAACATCTGCAGATCTGTGCACACAAGCAGTAAAATGTTGTTTGAGCCTCTCTCCCTCACGCAACAGCAGTGCTCAGGTTAAAAACGTATTTAGAATATCCAAATAAATGACAAATATTCATGATACTATTCATATAGTGAAATTATTTCAAATCCCCATCCCTACTGCCTAAGCCCAACTGGTTATATCCCATATACTGGCCGCTTCCTCTTTGATCGGAGTGTGACTTGCTTCCCCAAGAGTCAAGAATTTAACTGCACGCATTTCACAAATGTTTTAATTATTTCATTTAATTCAGCCAAGTTTAGTTCGATAGTTCTCTCCCTCTGGGCTCTGCGATGTAGGGCTGAAAATGAAACATTGATGACCTCTAGACCATAATGGCCTGCCAACACCAGCAGCAACATGGACAAAGAGAATTAGCAGGCTGCCATACCGCTGCATTGTGCCCAATGTTTTAACATTATGATTTATACTTCACAAAGCTCCTCATGGCTATTTTAAGAAATATATACACTACTCAAAAAATAAAGGGAACACTTAAACAACACAATGTAACTCCAAGTCAATCACACTTCTGTGAAATCAAACTGTCCACTTAGGAAGCAACACTGATTGACAATAAATTTCACATGCTGTTGTGCAAATGGAATAGACAAAAGGTGGAAATTATAGGCAATTAGCCAGACACCCCCAATAAAGGAGTGATTCTGCAGGTGGTGACCACAGACCACTTCTCAGTTCCTATGCTTCCTGGCTGATGTTTTGGTCACTTTTGAATGCTGGCGGTGCTCTCACTCTAGTGGTAGCACGAAACGGAGTCTACAACCCACACAAGTGGCTCAGGTAGTGCAGCTCATCCAGGATGGCACATCAATGCTAGCTGTGGCAAGAAGGTTTGCTGTGTCTGTCAGCGTAGTGACCAGAGCATGGAGGCGCTACCAGGAGACAGGCCAGTACATCAGGAGACGTGGAGGAGGGCGTAGAAGGGCAATACCCCAGCAGCTGGACCGCTACCTCCGCCTTTGAGCAGGAGGAGCACTGCCAGAGCCCTGCAAAATGACCTCCAGCAGGCCACAAATGTGCATGTGTCAGCATATGGTCTCACAGGGGCTCTGAGGATCTCATCTCGGTACCTAATGGCAGTCAGGCTACCTCTGGCGAGCACGAGCACTGTGGCAAAAAGGTTTGCTGTGTCTGTCAGCGTAGTGTCCAGAGCATGGAGGCGCTACCAGGAGACAGTGTATATATTTTTTGGTCCTTCTGAAGCTTATAAATCATAACTGTGCTTAATTAATACATATGCTCCTATGCATATGCTCTGAGAGGTAAAATACTGTTTAATAGAGATTAATTTAGTAAATCATTTTCTCTGTGAAAAGCAATGCTCAGAATTTTAAATGTTTATATTTATTTTTTACCTTTATTTAACTAGGCAAGTCAGTTAAGAACACATTTTCTTATTTACAATGACAACCCACTGTTCCCCGGTAGGCCAACTGCCTTGTTCAGGGGCAGAAATGTTTACCTTGTCAGCTCGGGATTCGATCCAGCAACCTTTTGGTTACTGGCACAACGCTCTAACCACTAGGCTACCTGCTTCCCCAAAATAATTGCAGTTAGAAGTCACACTGACATTAGGCAGCTCCAATCATCAAGGAATGCTAAGGAGTTAAACAGATTTCATAGCAAATAGCAGTGAAGTAATCAACCCATTTCAATAGGCAGACATATGCGCAAATGCTTAGTCATACAGAGTCAGGAATACTCCCACTTTTTGAGTTGGCCTATAGTATATCTCATAAATTAAATATTTTGCTTCCAGCTCAGAAAAGTGATTTTAAAGAGTATTCAGCTCCTCTTTTTTACCTCTAAATATAAAGTGATTTACTTATTTTCTACTTGTTTACAGAACAGGTATTCAGGTTTTTCCTTTTGTCTTCCTCAGGATGGTTCCAGGCTGCGCAAAGAGAGGAAGAAGACGGTTTCCTTCAGCAGCATGCCCACTGAGAAGAAGATCAGCAGTGCGAGCGACTGCATCAACGCCATGGTGGACGGCTCGGAACTGAAGAAGGTCCGCTCCAACTCCCGCATTTACCACCGCTACTTCCTCCTGGACGCTGACATGCAGTCTCTAAGGTGGGAACCCTCCAAAAAAGAGTCAGAGAAAGCCAAAATTGATGTCAAGTCCATCAAAGAGGTGCGGACAGGGAAAAACACAGAAACGTTTAGGACCAACGGAATATATGATCAGATATCAGAGGACTGTGCCTTCTCAATCATCTATGGGGAGAACTATGAGTCTTTGGACTTGGTTGCAAACTCTGCCGATATGGCCAACATATGGGTGACCGGGCTTAGATACCTGATATCCTATGGGAAACACACACTGAATATGATTGAGAGCAACCAGAACAACATGCGCTCCTCCTGGCTCGGTGACCTCTTTGAGGAGGCTGATGCCAACAACAGCAAGCACATCAGTTTATGTGCTGCTGTTCAGCTAATTAAAAACCTAAACCCTGGACTCAAAAACGTTAAGATTGAACTCAAGTTTAAGGAGTTTCACAAATCTAAAGATAAGGTGGGATGTGGTGTGACTAGAGAGGAGTTCATTGAAGTCTTTCATGACCTTTGCACAAGACCAGAAATGTATTTCCTTCTTGTCCAGTTCTCTAGCAACAAGGAATTTCTAGATACCAAGGACTTAACTATGTTTCTGGAGGCTGAGCAGGGTATGGCACAAGTAAGTGAAGACACCAGTCTGGAGGTCATTCAGAGCTATGAACCTTCGAAAGAGGGGCAGCTCAAGGGCTGGCTCTCCCTTGATGGGTTTACCAATTATCTCATGTCGCCAGAGTGCCACATCTTTGACCCTGAACAAAAAACAGTGTGTCAGGACATGAACCAGCCCTTGTCCCACTATTACATAAACGCTTCCCACAACACATACCTGATCGAGGATCAGTTTAGAGGCCCCTCTGACGTTACAGGCTACATCCGTGCCCTCAAGATGGGCTGTCGTAGTGTAGAACTAGATGTCTGGGATGGACCAGATAATGAGCCTGTCATTTACACTGGACACACAATGACCTCGCAGATAGTCTTCTGCAGTGTCTGTGACGTCATCAACAAATATGCCTTTGTTGCATCTGACTTTCCCCTGATATTGTGTCTGGAGAACCACTGCTCCTTAAAGCAGCAGAGGGTCATGTTTCAGCACTTGAAAAAGATTCTTGGTGATAAGATTTACATGGATCCACCTTCACCTGAGGACAGCTACCTGCCCTCACCCTTTGACCTCAAGTGTAAGATCCTGCTGAAGGGGAAGAAGCTGGGCACGACATGCATTAGTTCGGAGGGCGAAGTGACTGATGAGGATGAGGGGGCTGAGATGTCCCAAAGAATGAACATTGAACCCGATGAACAACAGAGCATCCCACTGAAAAAGTTCCAGCTGTCCAAGGACCTCTCTGACCTGGTAACGTTGTGTAAATCGATTGCGTTCAAAGACTTCCCAACAGCTTTCCAAAGCCAGAAGCACTGGGAACTTTGCTCGTTCAATGAGGTCTTTGCCAGTCGCTGTGCCAATGACTTCCCAGGCGACTTTGTTAACTACAACAAGAAATTATTGGCAAGAGTCTACCCCAGCCCAATGCGGATCGACTCCAGTAACATGAACCCTCAGGACTTCTGGAAGTGTGGTTGCCAGATCGTGGCAATGAACTACCAGACCCCCGGCCTGATGATGGACCTAAACATTGGCTGGTTCCGTCAGAATGGGAACTGTGGGTATGTGCTGCGACCAGCCATAATGAGGGAGCAGGTGTCATATTTCAGTGCCAACACTAAAGACTCAGTACCTGGTGTGTCTCCTCAGCTCTTGCACATAAAAATCATAAGTGGACAAAACTTCCCCAAACCCAAAGGCTCAGGCTCCAAAGGAGATGTTGTTGACCCTTACGTCTATGTGGAGATCCATGGCATCCCTGCTGATTGTGCAGAGCAAAGGACTAAAACTGTCAATCAGAATGGGGAGAACCCACTGTTTGACGAAAGCTTTGAGTTTCAGATTAACCTACCTGAGTTGGCCATGGTGCGCTTCGTGGTGCTTGATGATGACTACATTGGCGATGAGTTCATCGGCCAGTACACAATCCCCTTTGAGTGTCTCCAGCCGGGATTCCGGCACATACCGTTACAATCGCTAACGGGGGAAGTCCTTCCCCACGCCTGGCTATTCGTCCATGTGGCCATCACCAACCGAAGGGGTGGGGGCAAGCCTCACAAGAGGGGACTGTCTGTGCGTAAGGGCAAGAGAAGTCGGGAGTACGCCACCATGAGAGTTCTGGTCATCAAGGCTGTGGATGACATCTTCAAGACAGCCATACTGCCACTGAGGGAAGCCACCGACCTCAGAGAAAACATGCAGGTAAGGGAGTGAACATTATTTGTAATAAGGGTTACATGGAGAAAATCAGACCTCTCTGAAATGAAAAATATATTTGACCTAATCCCTCACTGAACGTATTTTTTAAAAATTTATAAGTGACCATCCCCTATACCCAAAATAGTAATTAAAACAAAGTGGATAGCAGAGAACATGTCTACTGTTTACCCTCACGTCTTAGACAGACCAGAGCATCACATAGCAACGTAGGAATTCTTTATAGCGCTGAGGGCCAGGAGGTTGTGGGCTCACAGACCACCATGGACAACAGTAGAAGTGGAAAGATCTCCTTTATAGTAAAAGCATTGCCAGAATCTATTATTGTATTTGCAGGTCTGAGAAATGTTTTTCCTTTTTATAAAAATGTCAGGCAATTCTACATAATCTTTTTTAATACCACACAAATTACCAAAATTACAGGCTAAGAATGGACTGAGCGATAGCTTATGTGTTCATCTTATCATATTTCTCCAATGCCAAATCGGTGTGCTTGGTTTGCAACAAAGCTGTCCCTGTTTGCAAATGATTAGGAATCTGATCATGGTTCTTTTAAAAGTTAGGCCTACCTTTCCACCCCAAACAGAGTAGGCCTACTGACACATAAGCTTTAACTGCTGGCTACTTTTCTTCTGTGGCTTAACCCAACAAGAGATGGTCAGTAGGTTTCTCCTAAAAGCTGTCTTGGTTTAAACATCTTCTATTGTACATAGTGAATAGTTTAATCAATTGATAGTGACAGAATTAGATTACTTCCCAATCAAAGTATGTTTTGTCTCATCGGCTATAGAAGGTTGTGGCTCAGCCTCTTAATGTCAAAGAAAGGATTCATCTGTGTCACGTCTTTCCTGGGTATTTTACAGCTTGTTTCTAGCATAAAACATTGTGGACCAAAGCACTATTATCGATCACTTTATATAATCGGATCCCATTTAATTTTCTTCAAAATCTTAAGCTAACAAGGGGTAGGCCTGTGCTTTTTGCCATTAAAAAAAATAATAGATACCCTCTCAATTCGAGTGTTGGTTTTAACTTAACAGCCCTTCACTGACACGGGGTAGGATATTTAAAGAATGCATGATGGGTAGAGGAATTGACTGACATCTATGGCTATAGCAGCCTATAGCCTAATTTCGTCTGTCAGACAGGTAGGCCTGAGTAACCATTGTGTAAATTTTGATCCATCCCTAAGGATTGACTTGTAAATCATCACCAATTTATTCCTAGTTTCTATTGGCCAGGCTAGCCTACATTATGCAATACATTTTGGGGGGGAATGTGCATGCTTTAATAAAGTCGTGGATGAGTCGTTTGAATCCAAGTTTATTTACTCATCCGCCTACATGGGAATGTTTTTGTTAGAATATGAACACTGACCCCTAGAGTCAAGCGGCGATCACAGCGAGATTTACTACAAAGGCTGTGTAGCATTTAAAAATAAAGTTCCTTTTGGCAAGAGAAAACAAAGCCACCAAACTTGATTTGATCTAATCCATGTGTATTGCACAACAGTCGAGACAGACTCAAGGAGACTTCGAAGCTCAGAGGCAGTCTGGTGACATCCCCACTGGAGCACCGAGGCCTGCGGTTGATATTCAGATCTCCAGGTAGTGGCTTATGAGCATACCTTCTAATATATAAAATGGAAAACGTGTTATGTAATACTGCACTGTGGCGCTTATGGGCTTGTCAGTAATAATTCTAGAAGGAGATTACTGTCTAAAGGACAGATTACCACAAATTATGTTGAAGTGGAGCGGAAACGAGACTAGTGCGTCACCTATTTTCAAAAGAGCAAAAAACATATGGTGTTTTACTTCAAATTTTCACTCCGTAAACTGTTAGCAGCAATGATCAATCTTTTATTGGTTGAAAAAGGACATAACAGAACGATATCGACCAAAAGATGAACAGTAGGCTATTGTTACCCACTACCCACATGACAATTTGCCTGTTCAGACTATCCACCTACATCTGCTTTTGTGCATTCCTGTGTGCTCACTAGGTTCCCACTGGGCCCCCCATGAGCTAGCCTACTTCAAACAGATGTTTTCTTCTGGTCTGAAGCAATACTGAGAAATGTGTCAGAAGGAAGTTGCCTAGTCGATTGTTCCCCCACTGTGTGGTTGGTCTTTTGTGGTGCATTATGCATTGTGTATTAGGGTTTATTTTGGTCGCTCTGTTTACATTGCAGTCATTATGTGATAACAGGCCACTGGCCCTGAGACTAACACATCTTGGCCGTTCTCTCTGTGGCTGTTTGTCCTCCCGGTTGTTTACACACAGTTTAAATTGGGCCTTTCACAGGAAGGTTAGGATTTGTGTGCGTGTTATCGAATGACTAACAAAAACCAACAAAGGTTCTTGGAGGTAAGAAGTACTCTTAAAACCACTTCCTATCACAGGGTGTTTCTCTGTACTTATACTTCTGCTTCTAGCCTGTTAATTAGTAACTACATAGGCCACATTAACTTAGGTAACTTAACAGAGCTCAGTTGTTATTTTCTACGTTAGATAATTGAAAACATTAGGAATCATCTAATCACTGATCTTCATTCATAATGAATCAAATGAACCAGCTGCATGAGATAATTACTCAAGTCAACTTTGTCACAGCAGTGAGCTTTATCTTAAATGACTAAAAACCAAACTGAAATGAAAACAAATGGGAACACTGAACTGTAATAATTCACTTGTCATTCATGCCCTAGTACCCTTGAGGCTAATACTGTTTTGCAACTTTGTCTGCAATAGGGGTGTGAATGTTTTAACGTTAAAGAAATTGGGATCCTTAACGTTAAGATTTATTTTACATTTTTTTTGTAGATCCAGAAAGTAAACGGCATAGTTGGTCAATTTCCTCAACAACTACGAGCTTTGACGCACGAGGCACTTCACTACTGTTTTGCTGCTCTGGCTACTACGCTGTGAACAGCGTGAAATGAACCCATGCATATGTGCAGATGCTGTGTGAGAATGACGTGTTGCATCTCTCTCATCTCAATATCCTAGCCTTTTCATTGAAGTTGCGAGACATTGACGGCCAAGAAATTGCGAGATATTGCATAGCGAGATAGAGCTTTTGACTGACGATAAATAGCCTAGGCCAAGTGCACAGTTCTGCCTGTTGGTCGACCTGCCTATACTGTGCCCCTCCCCTCTCTCTCCGTCCCTCGTTTGCTCGCTATGAAAGATGCAAGTGTTTTCAGAAGTACGGCAACTAATCAGTCTCCTCCATTCCCAAAATACTAAATCTTAGGAGTCGATTCCTAGCGGAATTTAATCTTGACATTCGAAATGGGTGTTGACACGTTATTTTGAAGTCTACTCTCCACCCCTACGTCACTGTCGTTAACAGTTGGAAAAATTGCTGAGAAAGGCAAGCGACAGCAGCAAAGTCCTGTATGGCAATACTTTGAGAAGGAAATTAAACATTGCGAGGTGGAATTGAGGTACATTTAACGCTTAACCATCTGAAAGGGACGCACCGTGTTGTTGCTGGCAGCAGCACATTGCCAATTCACATGGAATTTGATGAATGTTTATCGTTTTAACAAAATGGTTTAATTTGTCACATCCCTAGTCTGCAGTACAATATTCTGCATCTTGTCCATTTATGAAAGCTTGAGTTGTTTTTTATCTTCCACTTTGTCCAGTGTTCTTTGTCTTCAATACAACAACATGCTTAGTCTTTAGTTCATCATCAAACGGACACCAACCCAAGCTTTCATGTTCCTTTGCAGAATGCCATAGTGCCCTTCAAGGAACTGTGTGGCCTCTCCGCGGTGGCCAACCTGAAGCAGTGCATCCTGGCCCTGTCCTCCCGGCTGACGGGGGCTGACAACAACCCCCTCCTGGTGTTCAACCTCAAGGACCAGTACCCCACCATGGAGCCCCAGGGCCAGCTACCAGATGTCCTGAAGAAGGTGGTCACCACCTATGACATGGTGAGTACAGGAGGACTTTTGTTTGAACAGTATTATGTTTTATATATATTTTCTCCCTTTGTTTTATAAGGTTAGTTGATAGAGGACATTATTTTTTAGGACCAGGACTTGAAATCTGGGATTTTAGACCACTACTAATGTGCTGGTTGTAAAAGCAACCTCAAAACACCTAGAAAATGAGTTTGACTCTAAGTCAAGAGGGTTTAGTGGGATTTGAATGGTAACATGGGGGTAAGAGGGTTAGGTAGTAGGGCAGGGGTGGGTTGTTTTAATCAAGTAATTTAATCAATGTTGACAATGGACTGAAGTTATATAATTAAGCAATAAGGCATGAGGGGCTGTGGTATATGGCCAATATACCACGGCTATGGGCTGTTCTTAAGCACGACACATCGCAGAGTGTATACTGGCCATATACCACAAACCCCTGAGGTGCCTTATTGCTATTATAAACTGGTTACCAACGTAATTTAGAACAGCAAAATAAGTGTTTTGTCATACCCATGGTATACGGTCTTATATACCACGGCTGTCAGCCAATCAGCATTCAGGGATGGAAACACCCAGTTTATAATGTGTCATTGAGGCTATTTCAATACAGATCTATTACGCCTTACACCTCACCGTAATCAATGTACCTTAATAATAAAAGAGTGTTATAGAATTCCCTTCATCCCCCAGTTTGAATATTTCATTACTTATCTACTGTATTTGCTACAATACAGCGAGCAAGATAAAAACAACATGAAAGCTCTGCTAGATTGTCCAACGTGGCCATGGAAAAACACTTTAGGAGCATCTGATATTTCATCCTCAAATCTGTAGCCTATTTGCTCTGAATATGTATTGAATACGCTTTAAAATATTCATACCTTGATATTTCTATTTGACACCAGCTGTTTTCTGTGTCAGACATGTTTGCAGTGTGCTGTGCACAAAGCATAAATCCTGGAAAAGTATTGGTGAAGCTTATTATTCACTGTAGAAACACAGGTCAAAGGCTACAGACTGCATTAGTACACCATTAGCATTGCCTGTCATTTACCTAATGTATTCATAATGTCTCATTCTCTTGACTTTAGAACCCCCACACAGAGTATGAAGGTAATGTGCTAACTAACCTGCGAACAGATGAATTGTGTAATTTTACACAAAAGTGTCTCATTGAGAGTCATGGGCAGGCATCAGTGAAGTTTGGATCATGAGTTAAGTGTTAGATATGGACTCTTGTGTGTCCTCAGCATTTTTGATGAAAATATGAAGTGAAAGAAGATCAAGTCGTGTACATTTTATGTAGAAGGACTGAGAAGCTCAGTTTGGGTGACTTTTTAAAAAGACATTCTACTCCAAAATGAATAAATACAATTATGCTGACATGCCCCTGCCTGTGCTTCTCACAGAAAACACTTCATGTTACATTTTATTCCCCCAACATTTTCCCTGGTTGCCACTATTCTTGCTCAACCAAATTCAGTTGAAGTCAGAAGTTTACATACACCTTAACCGAATATATTTAAACTCAGTTTTTCACAATTTGACATTTAATCCTAGGAAGAATTCCCTGTTTTATGTCAGTTAGGATCACCACTTTATTTTAAGAATGTCAGAATAATAGTAGAGAATAATTTATTTCAGCTTTTATTTCTTTCATCACATTCCCAGTGGGTCAGAAGTTGACATACACTCAATTAGTATTTGGTAGCATTGCCTATAAATTGTTTAACTTAGGTCAAACGTTTCGGGTAGCCTTCCACCAGCTTCCCACAATAAGTTGGGTGAATTTTGGCCCATTCCTCCTGACAGAGCTGGTGTAACTGAGTCAGGTTTGTAAGGCCTCCTTGCTCGCACACGCTTTTTCAGTTCAGCCGACAAATGTTCTATAGGATTGAGGTCAGGGCTTTGTGATGGCCACTCCAATACCATGACTTTGTTTTCCTTAAGCCATTTTACCACAACTTTGGAAGTATGCTTGGGGTTATTGTCCATTTGGAAGACCCATTTGCGACCAAGCTTTAACTTCCTGACTGATGTCTTGAGATGTTGCTTCAATAAATCCACAATTTTCCTGCCTCATGCTGCCATCTATTTTGTGAAGTGCACCAGTCCCTCCTGCAGCAAAGAGCCCCCACAAACATGATGCTGCCACCCCCGTGCTTCATGGCTGGGATGGTGTTCTTCAGCTCGCAAGTCTCCCCCTTTTTCCTCCAAACATAACGATGGTCATTATGGCTAAACAGTTCTATTTTTGTTTTATCAGACCAGAGGACATTTCTCCAAAAAAGTACGATCTTTGTCCCCATGTGCAGTTGCAAACCGCAGTCTGGCTTTTTCATGGAGGTTTTGGAGCAGTGGCTTCTTCCTTACTGAGCGACCTTTCAGGTTATGTCGGCATAGGACTCGTTTTATTGTGGATATAGATACTTTTGTACCCGTTTCCTCCAGCATCTTCACAAGGTCCTTTGCTGTTGTTCTGGGATTGATTTGCACTTTTCGCACCAAAGTATGTTCATCTCTAGGAGACAGAACGCATCTCCTTCCTGAGTGGTATGACTGCTGTGTGGTCCCATGGTGCTTATACTTGCGTACTATTGTTTGTATATATAAACATGGTACCTTCAGGCGTTTGGAAATTGCTCCCAAGGTTGAATCAGACTTGTAGAGGTCTACAATTTTGATTTCTTTTGATTTTCGCATGATGTCAAGCAAAGAGGCGCTGAGTTTGAAGGTAGGCCTTGATACATCCACAGGTACACCTCCAATTGACTCAAAATATGTCAATTAGCCTACCAGAAGCTTCTAAAGCCATGACATCAGTTTCTGGAATTTTCCAAACTGTTTAAAGGCACAGTCAACTCAGTGTATGTAAACGTCTGACCCACTGGATTTGTGATACAGTGAATTATAAGTGAAATAATCTGTCTGTAAACAATTGTTGGAAAAATGACTTGTGTCATGCACAAAGTAGATGTCCTAACCGACTTGCCAAAACTATAGTTTGTTAACAAGAAATTTGTGGAGTGGTTGAAAAACGAGTTTTAATGACTCCAACCTAAGTGTATGTAAACTTCCGACTTTAACTGTATGTAATCTGTCTCATCACAATTTAAGTCACTCCAAGTTACCCTACAATTGACCCGTGTTACGTTTTGGTCCACTCCCTGTGCACTCGAGGTGAATTGCGGAGCGGTATCGTGCTCAACCATGCCACTGCTAAAAACTCTGGGTTTAAAATGGTGCATTTCAGAATATGTAGGAGTTGAGAAATAAATAAGTATGAATGGAAAGCCGGGATCCACCTCTTTTTTAACAAATTCCCCCACGATTGAATTAAGAATTGTTGTGCATTGACTGCTTGTCAGATTGCAAGTTTCCCTCCCTATGGCCCTCGTAACTTGAATGCACTTTGAGAGGAACATTTCTCTCATAGAACACACAACATCAAGCCAACTAGGTAAATAGAAATACACTATTCTACTATGGGGTTGTCTGGTTTTTCTATTCATTACTTGTTTTGTTTGCAGAGGAAAAGTAAACGTGGACTCTTCCAGTATCATCACAGTGCTCCTCTGCAGAAATTATCTTAATTGAATGTGCTGTTCTTCGTGTTGTAAATGTATTGTGTCGATTTTTCTAGAAAAAATGTAGGGAAGTACCAATGTATCACAAAGTACTAGTTTGTTAATGATAACTATTACCATTTTGAAGCCTTGTAAAACACTCCCAGTAGCACCACTAAATACACAAATCACCATAGCTAGTCTTTAGCGAGCAAAGCTAGCGTTGAGTTCAGCCGCTTACCTCACAATCCACTATAAATACCTCCCCATGTTGCTGTGTCTGTCACCCAAGGCTATAATTTCTTCACCCATTAGTAAAGTAATCAGTGTGCCTGACAGCCTCCAGCCCTGTTACTGCAGCTGTGGACTGTCACAAACAGCCCCCCCCTCCTCCCTCACACACCCCGCACGCCTCCCCCAGCTTAGTCACGATGTGTTACACTCATCACAGACTGTAGGAATGCTCTGGGTTGCCCTCATAAAACTAGGTTTGATGCCCACCTCAATAAATATAAAGGCCATATTGTTAATTGTCAGGGCTTTCATATAATTTTGTAAATCACTCCTAATTTTCAAATTGTATCACCAAAGAACATGTTCTAATTGGTTTATTTCCTAATATCCCCACTTGGGTGTAGAGGGCTGGAGTCACTGTTTGAAACCTTCATCTCCATTTTCACTGCCTGAAGTGGAACGCCCAGCCCAGCAGTCCACCATGGACAAGCTGTCACAGACACACAGTCACAGTGCTGCTGATCCCCTCAGCTCCTGTCACACCGCTCTCAATGCTCCTAAGTAGGTACTCTTTTCTTTCTCACTGGCTGGAAAACTGGCACAGCAACAGGGATCGATCTCGGGGCCATGTTGTTGGGTCACCGGCCGACCGTCAGAGATTGACTTGGCAACTGGAGCTCTGCTGAAACAGCTGCCCACGCTCCCCACCCCAAGCCCCCGCCCGGTCTGCCTTGGCAATGGAACAAGACTGTCTGCCTTTTATTATGTGACCTTGCAGTGCTCTTAAGTCACTGAGGGAATGTACAAGTCAATTACGCCAGAGCAGCGAATATAAAGCCCAACACCCGTGGCACTAATTGAAACGGAAGGCTGCCGTAACTGTGTCATCTCGCCCCAGAATCGCATTAAGAAACCTTTTCTAATTTTAGATGATACATCATTTCCTTCAGATGATCGTATTAATTGCACTCTGAGAGACGGTAAGAAGGGAGAAAGATCCAGATGGTCATATCCGTGTGTACGTCTCCTGGGTCGTGCAGTGGGTATTTACCAGGATCCATGACAGTAAACACACGCATCATTAACCTCCCGAAATACCCCTGATGTACCAGGGATGTATTTTGGGGTGTTTTATTTTTTGGTCATGCATTAGAAGTGCAAATGGGCCTCTCTGATCAGAGCCACCATGACAATTTTAACACAGTCATGGAGGTTAGAAGTGTGTGCACTTAATTAAGGCAGGGAGCTAAATTTAGCGGTCTGCTACCCAGCTGTGATGCCACAGATAAGGCTGTGTTACGCCTCTGAACAAGGCCTCTCCTATATACAACAGATTGCTATAATAACCTACTCTTGAAATCACATGTTTTCAGACCAACTCTGAAACTGGACTGGAGTGTCATATTTTATAACGGTAACATGCAATTACTGTAATACCCTAGTTGTCTTGCAAATTTCAATAACATACTCGTCGGGATACACTCTCCTCCCTCTGTTTTTTTACCGTGCCTCAGCACAACTCCCGCTGCTTGGCCTTTCTATCTCTGTAATAAGGGCCTAGGCTTCTTTCTCCCCTACAATGGATACATACGCCGCAAAAAAAAAAAAAATGAAGATAGCTTACTACCGCAGGATGCCAGGCTGCTGTAAAGGGAATAAGAGGTTCAACTGGACTGTCTGCTTTCTCCTCTCCTGACAGATGATCCAGACCAGCAAGACTCTGCTGGAGAACTCTGAGGGAGCCTACGACCGAATACTGCTAACCCAGAAAGCAGGTAAGAGAGGGAAAGAGGTGACTAAAGAGCGATGTTTAGCATTAAAAGCCCATTTCTCTGCAAAGATCCACTGTCCCTCAGATCTTCCCTTCTTCCTTTCATATACAATCACCCCTTCCCCCCCCCCATCTGAAGTATGCCATAGAGAGCAGCAGCTAACAAAAAAGATGGACTGATTATGCCGGCCCTGTTACATAAGTTATTAACATTTGATTCATGCTCATTTCTGTGACCCGGCTGCTTTGAAACGCTGCTTTGGTTCTGCCTGGTTTTTGATGATTCTCACGGCGTCGGCCTCGCTGCTCCTCTAATTAGGAGGGTTGCAGCTGAGGTGGTAAACACCCAGGTTCTGAACAGAACAACATCAAAGACTGGCAGGCGGCTGCGGTCTCTTTATGCCTGGTTTCCACCAGGAACCGCACCGCTACAAGACGTGCAGAATGAGATCAAGCCCATCTAATAACAATTGAAAGGGAATAATTTACCAGAATGGATAAAAAAAAGTGTTTGTTTTTTTGTCTGAGCAATTGATTGGAAAATTATTGATCTCATTGTTAGAATTCTGCGTTTGCACTTTGATATGGATATTGCAGCTTGTGTGCTCTTGCAATTTTATTTTATCTGTGCGCTTAGCACTGTTTATCATGCTCCTCTGGTGAGAGTCTCTGTGAGAATAGCCTTCTGGCCCTGCATAATGTGTTGACTTGACTTGAACAGTGGCAGTGTTAATCCATTCTGCTCTGGGGCGTGGGGGATCGGAAGGATCTTGGAGCCTTGATAGGGTGATTGGCAGCTCATCAATGGAACACGCTGGCAGAGATCCCACCCTCCTACTCGCTCCAAGGTGGGGGAGTCTTGGCTTGAGAAGCTTTCAGAATGTTCAACCTCTCTTCCTTCCCCCATTATGAGGGGAACTCGACAAGGTGGATTTTTCCGGAAAGAGCTCTAGCGGTGCAAACTCTGCAAAACCAAATTGTGTGCTTTAAAAGGAGCATAATATTGACCTGTAGATTTACTACAGTACAAATAAAATCATATTCAATGACAGGATCATTTAGACGTCTGTGTCTTTAATCTAATGCAGCGCATTTCAGCAACGTTTCCCATCTAAGCATTGTTTATGTTTCATTTATCATGGAGTAACTTGCTTGGAGTGCCGAGTGAGGAAAAACAGACCATCGTTCCAGGGGCTGGGATTTATTGGTTTCCAGATGGATGACATATAAAATATTCATAGTCTGTTGTCTTGGCTCATCAAGGGGGTGGAGGAGTGTCTTCTTTAACTGAGGTGTGCGTCGCAAATCAATGGCTTCTCGCCGTCATCTCCTCTTCTTAGTATTCATCACAACACCAACAGGACCTGCCTTCAAGCTGCTGCCCGAGACATTAGCCATTGGTAGTCTGAGAGTTAAGATGTGAACTGCCTAAAGGAACAGTGCTGAAAGAGACAACAAAAACATCTCTTATTCTAGGCAGCAGGGAGATACGGAATTGTGCTCAGATGGTTTGCTTTTAGTGCTCGTTAGATCTATAGTATTACAGTATATTGTGTCCATAGTCTGAAAGCATTCCTCTTCAAAATTGATATGAACCCATCACACTTTTTCAATGTATGGTTATTTTCCTCTAATCTTTGAAATGTCTATGAAAAATGAACCTGAAAGTAACTAGGGATGGGCACACGTACACACTACTCGATTTAAAGTTTGCATTTGTTCACTAATTACTCAAATACAAGTACTCAATTCACAAATGCAACTATTTATTATGTTACATTTATAAGCACTGACATAATTTCAAACTCGGGTAAGGTGTGTGTTCTTTGAGGAGTATATCAAGTGCATTGAACATGTTTTAAGTTGGGTTTACAGTTGTGTATCAGAACAACCAGCATAGCGCAAACTTTTTTGCCTTCAGCACCGTTTCACGCTAACATGTGAGTACTCCATTATTTCCATGAGTACTCAAACACAGAAATTCTTTCAAATTGTACCTAACTAGGCCACTCGGTTAAGCCAAAACGATAGGCTACTGAAGGTAGGAAATGCTTAATGGATTTGTATTATTTTATTAGTTAATATGGGCACACATGACAACTAAAGGGTTAAACATGGGCTTCCACCTTGGCTGCCCAAGGCTTTTGGTCACTATCAGGCACCATATCAAATCTACTGGGCTGGATTCAACCACCAACATTTTGCAAAATAGGACACAGCAGATGGTAAACTAAGCAACGAGAAATTCATGTTATAATTTCATCAATACGTATTGTCAGCTGTGAGTGTGAGTGGAAAATGGGTCAATACAAACTGTATTCCCTCCGGACAGTGAGCAGAACATTCCAGCAACAGCTACTGGAGTTCTGTGTAATCCATCATAACCACTCAGAGAGAACAAACCGCCTCGAAAGACCCCCTGGGTAACAAACAAAGCGCACTACTTACTGTCTGAAGCGCACAGATCAAATGCAATACTTGACACTCACACAGGTACCAAATAACATCTGGGACAACTCAATAGCTGAACCCCAAAAGACACCTAATCTGGACAGAGTAATGCTTATAACAGATCCTACCTAGGTTAAGTTTTACAAACTGCCTAGAAAACAAGCTAAAGAGAAAATGTGGAACATAAGATGAATGGAAAAACCCCATTACAGTCATGACCTGTGGCCATTAAATACAGTAGGTAGTATTCTACAGGGTCAAATGCATAATCTATTCAGGAGGATTGGGGACAATCCATCAATGTGTTGCTTTTGCGATTCAATCCATTATTAATAAAGCTAGTAAACAGGCAGATCATCTTTTATAACATATATGTACACATATGCCACCGTTTGATACCAACTGGGATTTAGCCTCGGCTACAATACAGGCTGGTTTCATTAATATTTCCTGTGAATGGGCAAGTACAAGTTCATTGTACTGACAGTTATTGAGCTCCAGGTATACGAGGGAGAAGATTACACCATCTAAAGAAGCTAATCCGGGATGTATTGTCATTGTCATTGTCCACGGCAGACCCCTTTCCTACCTGCCGCTCGGTTATGGACTGTCAAAGGTGACTGAGAACCTTTGGTGGCTCCATACAGTCTCTGTCAGCGAGCATAAGCTTGCCGAGAATTGAGTTTGAAAGGGCTTGCTCAGAATGGCAGAATTAGTCCCCCGCCACACACCCCCAACTCTACACTGCGTTGCTAAGCAACCCCTGCTGAGAGTTGGTTGTGTGTGTGCGTGTGTGTCCAGCACAGTCATGCTTCATGAGTACAACAGCAGTGACTGTAGTTGCAGCAGCACAGCACCTGAGGGTGGGGGATAATCATTCTGGAATCATTACGATGTTTCACAATAAACAAAATCAAAAAGGCTGGGAGTAACAGATTATTAGCACAGTGTATAGTCCAATTAAAAGAATGCCCTACGCATTCTCTGTAAAAGAATACAATACTAGCCTCAGCCAGGGCCTAATTTGTGAACATTTCTTTGGCTGTTTTCTCAGTCTCAACTCTTCATCTAGGTCAGGTATGTGCTAACTGCTGAAGTGCCAATATCACAGACCTCCTCAGAATCATCATCAACATCCATCCACCCCACCGCATATCTCACATGTACAGTATTTGGTGTTGCCATGGAAACAACACCAACAGGGCTGGGAACCGACCCAGGGCTGATAGAGCTCCGCGATAGATCTGAGCATGCTCAGTCTGACCGTTTCAGCTTGTGTGTGTGTGCCATCAGCTGAGTCTGGTGAAGCTATTAGTAATATACCAAGCTCCCGTTACCGAGCACCTTAACGGCCCGACCCTCAGCTGTTGCTCTGATGTTGTGGACTCTACTGCAACCTGACTCAAATCAAACACACGGCAATGTTCGTCTGTGTATCCTAACGGAGAGCAGCACGCAGTCCGAGAAGAGGAGGAGGAAAGAGGGGAAGGAGAGGAGGAAGGGAGCTCCTCGGGAGACAAGTCCCTCTGCTCAGCGCCTTGATGCTAATCCAGAGTGAGGGGATGTCATGTCTGTCTGCCCTGCCCATTCTAGTCTTGCTCTCTCTTTCTCTCACACTCTCAAGAGAAGATGTCTCTCACTCCATCTTGACCTCACCAGCTTTGCTTCCGTCCTCATGTTGTCTGCTGGGCAGCTGTTTTCAGACTAGTGTAATTTCTATAGGCAATGAAAACAAAAACTGAACCAGGTAGTTCTAGTACTGTATGCACACTGAGAGACAGACATAGAGACAGATGGTTGACCATTTAATGTGTGTTGGTGTTTTATCATTGTCTCACATGTCAAGAATGAAACCAAATGTGTGGAGGCTTTAAGGTAAGGCTTTTCCCATAGTGCTGACACTTGCCTAACCCCAATTGGCATTTCATGCAAACCTAGCATATAAATGCATTGAACATTGTACGTCAATGCTAGCCTCTGGGACAAATGTGTGTGACTACAGAGTGTAAAACTCGTGTCCCCTGACCCCTCTCTCCCCAGCGATGGAGTTCCATGAGAACCTCCATGACATGGCGGTGAAGGAGGGCCTGAAGGGCAGGAAGCTGGCCAAGGCTGTGGAGAGCTTCACCTGGAACATAACCATCCTCAAGGTAACGATAATAACCACCTAGTTTGAGTAATTTGTTTTTGCAATCTTTTTTGTGACTAACAAATTACCAAAAATACTTTGTCATAGATGGACAATATTAAAATGAGACGAAAGGTGAGTTCCTAACGAGTTCAGAAAGCCACGCTAGAGCTCTGTGAGATGTTCAAAGCGATGGGGGCAGACGTTTTGATCAAGAGAGACCTTTAGAAACTTTGCACATTTTCTCTTACACTAAACATACAAATATGTATTTTACAGTTATAAGGAAGGTGAAATCTTAATAGTTTTGGGTAAAAAAATAATTTCAAGCCTTATTCATACAGTTTTGTTGAATAGGAAATCTGTGTACTTGAGCTTGTGTCCTCAAGTGACTACACCTCTGCAATGTATAACTATTTTTACCAGAAAGGTGAGAGTTAAATCTTGGAGTATGCAGCATTACTAGTTATTGTTTATCTCATGATAAATAATTACTTTTTGGGATTACGTAGATTACATTTTCTATTACATTTAGTTACATGTAAGAGGTTTAACTTAATGTTTGTTTTATTGAGGGCAGGCATAGGCAGTGAATTTAAATTCAAACAACTTCCGAGCAAACACTTCAGAGATTCTGATTCCACAGTGCAGTTGAGCTTCACTAAATGAGGAAAACAGTTTGTTTACAGAAGGGACATAAGGTAGGTAGGTTTAAATTGACATTTGTTTTTCAGTTGCAGCGCGGTGGAATAAGAGCCTATGTCTGAGTTAGATTGTACACACTCAGTCTGATGTATTTGTCTTCATGCTGTTCATTTAATCCCTGTGTCAATGCAAGGGGTAATTATCGAGGAATGACCTTCTGCATATTTATTTGTGATATTTGCATGCGTTAATTGCATGCTCACCTCATGAGCGTTTGGGCTCATCATTTATACATCCGTCCCCGGGAAATGGAGTTTGTGCCTGGTGAGTGTTTGGCTACGCTGCATAATTCATTATACACAGAAGCAGCGGTTACGCTCCGTGGGCATTGGGGAGATGTAGGACTCCAATGTCTGACCGCATACAACTAAGATTAAACAGTTAGTACCACACTACTCTCTCGCTTCGTGACCTTTTTAAGGTATTATTGGTTTCACCCTTTGTCTTTCTGTTTAAACTGGAGATTGAAGTTGTTGATACATGCTCTGTTGTCTCTATATTGCCATTCCTGTCATGTCCCTGCCTCCCCTCCAGGGCCAGGCAGACCTGCTGAAGCACGCAAAGAGTGAAGTCCAGGAGAACCTGAAGCAGATCCACTACGCCGCCCTCACCTGTAACCTCAGTAAGGACGGGCCATCAGGGAGCACGGCAGGCTCCGAGTCCAGGACCCGACCACGCAGCCTGGACGCCATCCCCGAGAAAGCCACGGGGGAGGACGAGCTTTCTGGGGAGGACAACTGAAGGCTTATGCCCTAAACCCTTCATACCTCAAGCACCTTGCCCTACCCTAGTGGCACTCATACACCCCCAAGCACCTTGCCCTACCCTAGTGGCACTCATACACCCCCAAGCACCTTGCCCTACCCTAGTGGCACTCATACCCCCCCAAGCACCTTGCCCTACTCTAGTGGCACTCATACCCCCCCCCCCCCCCCCCCCCCCAAGCACCTTGCCCTACCCTAGTGGCACTCACCCCCCCCCAAGCACCTTGCCCTACCCTAGTGGCATACATAAATCTCCTTACCGCAGTCCTACACAAACCTAACTACAGTATAACTGTTCTAGTGCCGTTGCCACACAACTATTCTTATTCCAGTGGCGTATACAACCATTCCATTCACACCCCAGTCCCACTCAAACCTCCCTTTGCTTAACCCCGTACCACACAAAAAACCCTTAACCCTTCCTGCCCACCTCAACGTCCAACAGCAAGATGTTGCGGGTCAACTAGGAAGGCCACGTGAACTTGCAGCCACGGGACAGTCTTAAAGCAGTGACCTACTGTAGAGACAGTGCACTTATTTACAGGCAGACCCCAGGGTCTGACCCTAGGAGAGCCGTTCTGAACGGTCCAGGGATTTCTTAAGCACAATTTACGGGTTTCTGACCAACCAGAAACTAGAGCTGTGAATGTAATAGGAAACAGGAAGAGGAACAATGGCGAGAAGGAAAGAAGAAAAGGGAGGAGAGAGCTGTTTACAATAATGAACTTGTTCATGTTTTTGTCTGCCAAAATAGTATGTGTATATATGGAGTTCTGTTACTTTTTTTCCAACGTGCTTCATTTTATTATTGTATTCTTGAGAAATAAGATTTATTTTGTAAAGGAAATGGCTCGTCCATGAAACATAACTATTATATTTGTCTGTGCAGATGTGAAATTGAGGTGTCCTTTACACTTTCCCACTGGAGAGTTCCTTTGTCGAGACAGAGGGGCGGATAGAGACTTTAAACCTCAGTGTGTGGTCCAAGGGTGGCAGTTGAGTCTTAAACACAGCCAGCAACTGCTTTGGGAAGGAACCATGGAGAGAGTAACGCGTTAGGCCTACGTTTTGGTGTCATTTCACCATTCCATGTGAGAGGGTTGAGTGGGATGTACAAAGTAATAATAGCTTCTCAACCCGTCCTGGTAACAAGCTAGCCCCCTATTCATGAATACGGTTTCATATATGACTGTGCCTCATTGCTACAAATCAGTCAACAAAGGGGATGGATGGTGAGGAAAGAGACACTCTTCCTCTCATCCATCCATCTTAACCTGCTTTTCTCCACCAATTGCTTCTAGTTTTGTATTTGTCCCCTGTTCATTCTCTCCACAGTGCTGAAACAGTGTTGCTCCTAGTCAACTTTAGCCACCCACCACTACCTCTGGATCTCACCACCAGTGTTTTAACTGGGCCCACACTGGGACCAAAAGTAATTCATGAACTTCAGTGTCGTGACAGTTGTATTTATAACTGTTGTTAACCATTTTTACAGATGGAGGGGGGAAAAAAAGTTTAACTGAATACCGGTTTTGCTCTTATCTGTTAATTCCCAAAACCTTCAGAATAAACTACGTCAAATCGTTTATGGTGTCTGGTGTCAGATTCAATGACAGACCGTATGAACATTCATTAACATTCTACAGTGTGCTGTTTTCTGTTGTATTAATGCTATTACTGTTTAAGGGCAGATGGCAGACAGAGACTGCAGGGTCTGGATATCCCAGCCATCACATGGAGCTGCTGGAGGAACTGAAGGATCTCTATAGATTATTTTACAGTGTGCTGATAGGAGTGGAGAGCGCCTTGGGATATCTAGCGAACCACAGACGTGTCTGGCACATGTTCCCAGATACACAGACAGACATGCACGCACAGCTGATAACCCATGCAAACACACACACACACACACAATCTTTTTCGTCACTATATTTGCATTTCCCTGATAGAACACTGCGTTGTGGTGGTCACTTGTCGTCACAGAAAAACAAGCACATCACAGGACAAAGGCCCCGGGACATGTTCTTAGAAAATCAGAAAGAGTCCTGAGTAAGTCAAACTGGAGTACAGCACCACACAGTAGCATTTAGAATAGATCAAAGCAAAGTTTATTGGTCCCGTACACAGAATTGTAGATGTGCAGTGTTAAAAATAAAACAATCCAGAACAAATAATAAAAAATATGTTATATAAGATAAGCCATGACTAGAATACAGTGGGTAAAACGGTATGTAAACATTATTAAAGTGACCAGTATGCAATGACCATGTACACAGGGCAGCTGTCTCTAAGGAGCAGGGTAGAATACAGGGTGGTAGCCATTTAGAACTGTGACTAAGGTTCAGGGCATGGTAATGGGCGGAGGCCTGGAAATAGAAGCTGTTTCTCAGTCTCTGTCCCAGCTTTGATGCACCTGTACTGTCTCCACCTTCTAGATAGTAGTGGGGTGAACAGGCAGTGACTCGGGTGGCTGATGATCTTTTTGGCCTTCCTGTGACACCGGGTGCCGTAGATGTCCTGGAGGGCAGGTATTGTGCCCCCTGTAATGTTGAGGGTGAACCTTTTGAACAGTATTTTTGTCATACTTTTTATAAATTATACATAGTCCTCATGAGAGTTGGGATTTATGTCAGTTCAGCTGCACCATCTATAGCAATGACTCAAATCTGGGTATGTTTTTTTTTATTTTTTATGAACAACTGAATTCAAGGCAACCTGTGTATAAACTAATAAAAACCTTACTGTTGAACAAGCGCAAAGAAGAGAAGGCAATGGATTCCATTCTGGATGCCCGTGACAAACAGTGTCTGGTTAGTATCAGTCGCTCCACAGTCAAGACGGGGCCTTGCAGATCACGTCAACAACCAGTGAGGACACATTCCCCATGAATAAATCTGAACGTTTGGAATAGATCTGCTTTGTAACATTGTGAAAGGTCTAGACTTAGATATTTAGTGGGTGATGTTGGCTAATAAATGTTCGTGCAAATGTTTGTGCAATCCTCTGGTCGCTGGTCTGGCCTGAGAAGCGAGTCTCCCTGTGGTCTTCATGATGAAGCAGTGGAGGCCATTAGTCTAGCTGTGGACCAGGCCTCATTCTAGGGAGCTGCATCCGGCCGGCATGCCATGGCGTGATGGCCTGGAGATGCCTTGGATTGAACTGCTGGAGAAGCAGTTGATATAAGGCTATGGCGCTAAGGTCAGCCAGTACCTTCTCTCAGCTCTGCTCTGCTCCCATCAATCCACATTCATCCCTTTTCAATGCTCACTCAAACTCCTATTCTACACCTGCCACTGTTCTGAGCAAGACAAATTATGTTTCTTAACCCACAGAGAAAAGAGACCTTTTGATCCATAACTGATTTATGGGTCAGACTTCTTTGCAACGTTCTCTAGGAATAACCAGAGGCAGCTGAACAAACTGTAGCCCTGTATTAGAAAGATACACTATCTTCTCACGTTGAATAATTCATGCTCTGCCAGTCACTAAACTGCACATCCCAGAGCGGATTGCTCTCGCTCGACGGTCCCCTTTGTAGAAAGCCTGTGTTGCTCATCCAGAGCACTTAGTGCTATGCGCCTCTCTGCAGACTAACCACCGCAATCATGACCGGGGGCATAAGCCTCAAGACTAGAAAGAGTATTCAGAGAAAAAGGACCACAAACAGATAAATAGAGCACTTACAGAGCTAATGCTAACACAGAGAGTATTTTTCTGCCTCCACATAAAGAGATGTATAGATAGCTAGCTGCGTATCAGTTTAGCTAGCGGCTGGCATGTCCAGGGAATGTCTGCTGCTAACAATGTAGTGAACAATACCCTGTTTTTCCCCTCAACTATAAGCTATACAGGAGAAATTGTGTGCTTATCTCAAGAGAAGCTTAATGGAACACATGTATACAAGCCAGGTCTGCAGGGCGTTCTGTTTATGTCATTCTTTAACAAGTTGTCTCGTTAAACTGTAAAATAGACATTTTCCACATCAAGAGTTTCAAGTTTTGAAATGTCAAAATGATATTGAACAGCTCTCCTTGTTAGCTTGACCACCCAATGTTCTCACACTGTCTCACAGATGAAGTTGTCTCGTCACCATGCACACTGATCATAAAACAGTCAAGTATTTACATATCAACATACAATTGAGATACCTGGGAAGTGGCGATGCCATATCAGACTACCAAGAATCCAAGCTACCATCTTGACCCTAAAATGTGTTCGAGGAATACTGTGCATCCTTTTGGTACCTAACCCAGCAGAACCTTGACAAGGAACCCAGTGTTGACTTCCGTTCCTTTCACTGTCACACTGCTGCACGAACTCAGTTTTATCATGGCACGACACAATAACTACTTGTTCTTGCCAATGAACATTGTGCCTCTGTGTGGGCTGGTGGCTGGTGCAGTGCTGTTAGCCCTGGCTTCCTTTCCCTGCTCCCTGCAACAGTATTCTGTTTTTGACTTCCACATAACGCCACATTCTCAGAGGACAATGCAGACGTACAGGACATAGCACGACAACAGTTGATGTAATGGTTGGATGGTGTGGTGAAGTCATTCATCCTTCTGCCTTGGACAAAAGCAGTATCCCGGGATTTGAACCGGGACGTGATGAACCACCTGATCCTCCTCACTTAACTTCTCTAACAGTTAGACTTCTTCCTCACAAAGGAAGAACAATGTATTATGCAAAAAATAAAGTGCTATGAAAAATTCATAACACTTTATTTCTGTATAGTACATTGTTCTTCCGTTCTCAATCAAACCAGAGGGAAATGACCTACAGTATCCGTTACCGTGTGTTCCCTCTTACTCGATTAGAATGGTGGGTGAACCAATAAGTGTGAGGAAGAATATTAACGTAATTGCTTAAGCAGCTGGTTCCTGTCTGGTTTATGATCTATTGTTTCAAAAGGACACATTAACCAGCAGCATACCACCCTGCATCCCACTGCTGGATAACCTTTGAAGCTAAGCAGGGTCGGTCCTGATCGGTCCCTGGATGGAAGACCAGATGCTGGTTGCTGTACATCAACTAGGTGGCTGCTGCACATTGGTGCTGGAGTTTCTATCTTACTATGTAAAGCACTTTGAGTACCTCAGTTAGTAGAAAAGTGCTATATACATCTAATCAATGATTTATTATGATGTAGCCTGGAATCTAAATTGTTGTGGTAAAACAATGGTGAAACAGAGTATTCCAGTTTGTATTCCAGGCTAGACAGAGTGGGGGTTGAAAACACACCAATTGTTCTACTTTCTTTCATAAACATCATTACTATCTCCCCTTGACTGGATCTCTGAGTGACTCATTACTGAAAACTGTGACAGTGTCATCCTCAGACATGAGCGATTCTCTTCCTCCAGGCCTCAGATTGTTAGATGATTAGTCTCAAAGTGACTTTGCTTGAGTCAAAAAAACAAATGTGAAAAGGAGTGTGGGTCGGGGTGTTTAGGGGAAGGATCAAAGTTACTTTGAGAAAAAAGGCCTAGGCTACCATTACAACCCACCCATGGCATATAAAATTAGTGTACAAAACATTAAGAATACCTGCTCTTTTCATGACAGACTGACCAGGTGAATCCAGGTGAAAGCTACTGATTTATGTCACCTGTTAAATCCACTTCAATCAATGTAGATGAAGAGAAGGTGACAGGTTAAAGAAGGATTTTTAAGTCTTGAGACAATTGAGACATGGATTACTTGTGTGCTATTCAGAGGGTGAATGGGCAAGACAAAATATTTGAGTTTGAGTCTGTCTAGAACTGCAAAGAACTGCAAACACCAGTTTGAGTCTGTCTAGAACTGCAAAGCTGCTGTTTTTCTTTCACGCTCAACAGTTTCCTGTGTGTACCAAGAATAGACCACCACCCAAAGGACATCCAGACAATTTGACACAACTATGTGAAGTATTTGCATCAACATGGACCAGCATCCCTGTGTAACGCTTTCGACACATTGCAGAGTCCATACCCTGACGAATAGAGGCTGTTCTGAGGGCAAAAGGGGTCCAACTCAATATTAGGAGGTGTTCCTAATGTTTTGTACATCGTGTATAGTAGCCTACCAACATAAATATACAAAAATGTGGGACACAACCAAACAATTAAAACAGCTGTACTTTCCAAACTAAAACATGTTTGGTAGTACCAAATCCTTGTCATGTGCTTGTGATGTTTAAGGTAATAATCAATGCTCTCCACATCCCTCTAAGAACGTTTCAATAAGAGGTGTTATACTGACCTTCAGTGGCCTTAGGCGGTACTGCAGACATAATTTTGTCACAAGGGAATATCATGAACAAGATTAAGACATCCATACAGGGGGACAGTTGCATACTGACTGGGATGTCAGTTATGGATGTGTGGGTTATAAATTCACATGTTGTTCCTCTATAACGAGCACATAAGTCATCTTATATTGTTTGGGTGCTATCTCAGAAAGAACAGCACAGCCTCATTTGGGTTCCTCTGCGAAAGACAAGCTAAAAGAAACATGATTTGCCCTGTGGATAATTATTTCTCTGCCTGCATATACAACAGGCTAACCTGTAATGCAAATTCTCACAACACCTCTGTATCTGTTATAGTGTATAACAAGTATGCAGGACTGAGCCTGTCTATTAGCCCACTTTGGCCACCTAACAAGACACAATGTCATGCATAATTAACCTGTTCCAGTGAACTCAGACCCCAAACAATTACACAGCATGTGTTCCACATAGATAATACATGCCTTTTAATGTCTACCATTGTCAGCTGCGGAAAAAAATCAAGAACACCTCACCAACACAGCCTTTCAAAAGGGAAAAAAAATGGTTTCAGTTACTCAAAATGGCCAGACTACTATCTAGTGCACAAGACCTGAGATACTAGCTTTCATATACCGTATACACTGGTTAAAACGTAAAAGCCTGAGCTACAACGATCTCTCTCACAAAAGCTCCTGTACTCCACTAGGTGGCAGGTGGAGCTAAGTCAAGCGCCATAGCATCCCTACACAGAAGGTCCTCATGAGTTCTGCTTCCAATTATGGGTTATTCTACAGGGACCTTGCTCTGAGAGCCGCCTCCCGGAGTCTCACACCTGCCTGCTTCGCTCCTCAACTAACCAAAAGCAGCATCCCACAATGCACTGCGTTTCCCTAAAATGATCAGTAGATCCTTATGCACCTTGAGGACCACTGATATTTTGGCATTATTTGTAAGGCCACCAAACAAAATGTATTGATATTTGTGTCTATAAAGGTGCTATTAGGCCACATAGAACCTAGAAACACAAGCATTCCGCTCCACCTGCGATAACATCTGCAAAACTGTGTATGCGACCAATCAACATTGATTTGATTTAGCAACAGGAACCAAACCAAAACAGCCTATACTTTTGCCTACTCTCTCTATCGACAAATCCCTGAGATGCTATTGTCTAGAATTACATAAAGAAGGATGGGACAATTATCTAATGTACATCATTATACTGCTGGACAAAACCCTGGATAGGCCTTTCAGTGTACTGCAGTGTCTCTGGTATGCCGGTAGAATTGTTTCATCTTCCCTTACTTATCTAATTTTAGGCCATTGTTTACAGAGAGCCGCAGAAAAACACTGCATTGTTTGTGTCGGGGGGGGGGGGGGGGGGGGGGGGGGCATGATGGAATCACTGCTCAAAGTACATTAAAATGGAAGGCAGCGTCGAGGTGACTTTAGCTCCTAATTAAAAACAGATGTGTCCATTTAATAGTCTTAATACTTTGAGGGAGAGAGACAATCACTGCAGAAATATCTATTTGCCTCATTAAATCGAGAGGCTTGATCATGATGGGGAGGAGAATAATGAATTAAGACAGACATGTTTACCAGGTTGTTTAAATAGTATTTGCCAGAAGAAAGAGAAGATCTAAATAGACTGTTGTTGTGTTGCACAGATTATTGGCTATTTAAGTGATGAAGTGACACGATGAACGGCAAGGAGTAAACTAGGAGCAGAATGGCAGTGAAACCTTATTATGGACAAATTCTACATCAATCACAGTATAGATAGCTTGAAAGTCTGTTAAAAGTAACCACAGTAACACTTTATTTGGATAGTCCCGAGTAGATGGTTTGTAGATGTTCAGTAGATGTTCAATAACTGTCCACAACATTTCAACTAACTATCCACGAACGCTAGCCCTAACCTTAACCCTTATCCTAGCCCTAAACTTAACCCTTAGAGTAACCCTAGCCATAACCTGAACCCTTTCCCCTATTCTAAACCTAACCCTAACCCGAACCGTAACCTTAGCAACCATTTGCTTTTCAACAGATAGTTTGTTAATAGTGTGTCCATCTGTAGATCATCTATATGGGGCTATCCAAATAAAGTGTGACTGAAACAACTTCAAATTCAGTTTACTGTGGAATCCTCCGCTTATCATTAGAAAAAGACCAATGCGATAGTGAAGAGACAAAGCTGGAGAATACGTTTGAAAAAGTTCTCCACTACAGTATGTAATGGTGTCAATCCACACCACACATAGGCGTGAGAACAATGTTACAGAAATCATATCACAGACTGTTTTGTCATGTACTGCCAGGTCACCTCATTGAGAGTTTGAGTATGACATGCGTGACATATTTCATTAGATTCAACTTGTATAGACATGCGGTACATAACTTAAATCTACTCGACACATCTGTCTGTGTGATGGGGACAAAGATGTGTCTGGACACTTCAGCCTTGTTCAGGGATCTCCTGTCACATTCAATCAGATCTGTGCACCGTACCAGCCTCCACTGACGCCCGCCCAAGCCTCCAGGAGGGATCAAAGAGCGAGTGGCACCGTGGCACTCCAGGAAAACCTCAGAGATCTATGGTACTGTCTATTGTTAACACCCATCACAGCTTTAACAGAATGGGCTGATTTGAAGTACAGTAGAGGTTGTTCCTTTGTCACAGATATTCATGATTTTCCGAAAGGAGTTGGCACTGGCACTTCATTATATTTTGAATCTATACTGAACAAAAATATGAACGCAACATGTAAAGTGTTGGTCCCATGTTTCTTAAGCTAAAATAAAAGATCCCAGACATTTCCATACGACAAAAAAATGCGTATTTCTCTCAAATTTTGTGCACAAATTTGTTTCCATCCCTTTCAGTGAGCATTTCTCCTTTGCCAAGATAATCCATTCACTTGGTAGTTGTGGCATATCAAGAAGCTGATTAAACAGCATTATCATTACACAGGTGCAACTTGTGCCGGGGACAATAAAAGGCCACTCTAAAATGTGCAGTTCTGTCACACAACACAATGCCAGAGATGTCTCAAGTTTTGACGGGGCGAGCAATTGGCATGCTGACTGCAGGAATGTCCACCAGAGCTGTAGCCTGAGAACTGAAATGTGAATTTCTCTACCATAAGCTGCTTCCCATGTAGTTTTAGAGAATTTGACCAACTGCTTTCACAACCGTAGACCATGTGTAACCACGCCAGCCCAGTACCTCCACATCCGGCTTCTTCCACTGCGGGATGGTCTGAGGAGAGACACCCCGATAGCTGATGAAACTGTGGGTTTGCACAACCAAAGAATTTCTGCACAAACTGTCAGAAACCGTCTCAGGGAAGCTCATCTGCGTGCTCGTCATCCTCACCAGGGTCTTGACCTGACTGCAGTTCAGCATTGTAACCAACTTTAGTGGTCAAATGCTCACCTTTGATGGCCACTGGCATACTGGAGAAGTGTCCTCTTCACGGATTAATCCTGGTTTCAACTGTACCAGGCAGATGGCAGACATCTTGTCCCGTCTTGTCCCGAGTAAATAGTCCTCGTATTTTTTGTATACATTTCGTATATATTTAATTTCACTTTCCATCTAGGAACTGAACATACATTCCCGCAACCCGCCTCACCCAATGTGGTACGGATCTGCTATTTTTTTATACTTTAGAACCGTAACCCCAATCAGAAGCTAGCCAGATAACTAGCTACTAGCTAGTAGTCAGTTAGCCACTGCTGCGGTCTTCACCCTTAACTCGGACACCAGCCAGCTTCAGCTCGGGCCAATACCTGCCAGTCTGCAGGCGAGATATCAACCCAGAGCATATAGGACTGCTTTTTCTCTACCACATCACCGGATTCCTGACGCAAGCTCTGGACAATTACACCGGATCATCGTAGCTAGCTAGCTGCAACCGACTGGCTACTACTGGCTAACACCTCTGTCCCGAAACAAGCACCAGTTAGCCTTGAGCTAGCCTCGAGCTAGGCCCATCTGCCGGCTAGCCGAAGAGGTCTACCAGCGAATTCTTGGGCTACAATACCTCTTTTGCCAATTGGACTGGACCCTTTATTGCCGACACGGAGCCCCGCCGATCCATCACGACTGGTCTGCCGACGTAATTGTCCGAGGTGGTTTCAACAGGCTTTTCCGTTCGTTTTTTCTTGGGTCACTATATCTATTTTGCCAATTGGATCGATCCCCTCTACCACACGGAACCCCACTAATCTACCGACGGAAACGAACGAGGTGACAAAAAAATATATAATAATAATAAAAAATAAAAAAACAGACCTCCATCCTATGTTATCTTGCTACCGATAGCCAGCTACCCGGCCAGCTGTCTGGATCGCCATGACCCCAACCAACCTCTACTCACTGGACCCTTATGATCACTCGATTAAGCATGCCTCTCCTTAATGTAAATATGCCTTGTCCATTGCTGTTCTGGTTAGTGTTTATTGGCTTATTTCACTTTAGAGCCTCTAGCCCTGCTCACTATATATCCAACCTTTCAGTTCCACCACCCACATATGCGATGACATCACCTGGTTTCAATGATGTTTCTAGAGACAATATCTCTCTCATCATCACTCATTACCTAGGTTTACCTCCACTGTATTCACATCCTACCATACCTTTGTCTGTACATTATTCCTTGAAGCTATTTTATCGCCCCCAGAAACTTCCTTTTACTCTCTGTTCTAGACGACCAATTCTCATAGCTTTTAGCCGTACCCTTATCCTACTCCTCCTCTGTTCCTCTGGTGATGTAGAGGTGAATCCAGGCCCTGCAGTACCTAGCTCCACTCCTATTCCCCAGGCGCTCTCTTTTGATGACTTTTGTAACCGTAATAGCCTTGGTTTCATGCATGTTAACATTAGAAGCCTCCTCCCTAAGTTTGTTTTGTTCACTGCTTTAGCACACTCTGCCAACCCAGATGTTTTAGCCGTGTCTGAATCCTGGCTTAGGAAGACCACCAAAAATTCTGACATTTTCATCCCTAACTACAAGATTTTCAGACAAGATAGAACGGCCAAAGGGGGCGGTGTTGCAATCTACTGCAAGGATTGCCTGCAGAGTTCTGTTTTGCTATCCAGGTCTGTTCCCAAACAATTTGAACTTCTACTTTTAAAAATCCACCTCTCTAAAAACAAGTCTCTCACTGTTGCCGCCTGCTATAGACCACCCTCTGCCCCCAGCTGTGCTCTGGACACCATATGTGAACTGATTGCCCCCCATCTATCTTCAGAGCTTGTGCTGCTAGGCGACCGAAATTGGAACATGCTTAACACCCCAGCCATCCTACAATCTAAGCTTGATGCCCTCAATCTCACACAAATTATCAATGAACCTACCAGGTATCACCCCAATTCCGTAAACACGGGTACCCTCATAGACATCATCCTAACCAACTTGCCCTCCAAATACACCTCTGCTGTTTTCAACCAAGATCTCAGCGATCACTGCCTCATTGCCTGTATCCGTAATGGGTCAGCGATCAAACGACCTCCACTCATCACTGTCAAACGCTCCCTGAAACACTTCAGCGAGCAGGCCTTTCTAATCGACCTGGCCGAGGTATCCTGGAAGGATATTGATCTCATCCCGTCAGTAGAGGATGCCTGGATATTTTTTTTTAAATGCCTTCCTCACCATCTTGAATAAGCATGCCCCATTCAAGAAATTTAGAACCAGGAACAGATATAGCCCTTGGTTCTCTCCTGACCTGACTGCCCTTAACCAACAGAAAAACATCCTATGGCGTTCTGCATTAGCATCAAACAGCCCCCGTGATATGCAACTTTTCAGGGAAGCTAGAAACCAGTATACACAGGCAGTTAGAAAAGCCAAGGCTAGCTTTATCAAGCAGAAATTTGCTTCCTGCAACACAAACTCAAAAAAGTTCTGGGACACTGTAAAGTTCATGGAGAATAAGAACACCTCCACCCAGCTTCCAACTGCACTGAAGATAGGAAACACTGTCACCACCGACAAATCCACTATAATTGAGAATTTCAACAAGCATTTTTCTACGGCTGGCAATGCTTTCCACCTGGCTACCCCTACCCCGGTCAACAGCACTGGCCTCCCCTCTGCTACTCGCCCACGCCTTCCCCATTTCTCTTTCTCCCAAATACAGTCAGCTGATGTTCTGAAAGTGCTGCAAAATCTGGACCCTTACAAATCAGCCAGGCTAGATAATCTGGACCCTTTCTTTCTAAAACTATCTGCTGAAATTGTTGCCACCCCTATTACCAGCCTTTTCAACCTCTCTTTCGTGTCATTTGAGATTCCCAAAGATTGGAAAGCAGCTGCGGTTATCCCCCTCTTCAAAGGGGGGGGGGGGGGACACTCTTGACCCAAACAGCTACAGACCTATATCTATCCTACCCTGCCTTTCTAAGGTCTTCGAAAGCCAAGTCAACAAACAGATGACCGACCATCTCGAATCCCACCATACCTTCTCCGCTATGCAATCTGGTTTCAGAGCTGGTCATGGGTGCACCTCAGCCACGCTCAAGGTCATAAACGATATCTTAACCGCTATCGATAGGAAACAGTACTGTGCAGCCATATTCATTGACCTGGCCAAGGCTTTTGACTCTGTCAATCACCACATCCTCATCGGCAGACTCGACAGCCTTGGTTTCTCTAATGATTGCCTCGCCTGGTTCACCAACTACTTCTCTGATCGAGTTCAGTGTGTCAAATCGGAGGGTCTGTTGTCCGGACCTCTGGCAGTCTCTATGGGGGTGCCACAGGGTTCAATTCTTGGACCGACTCTCTTCTCTGTATACATCAATGATGTCGCTCTTGCTGCTGGTGAGTCTCTGATCCACCTCTACGCAGACGACACTATTCTGTATACTTCTGGCCCTTCTTTTGACACTGTGTTAACAACCCTCCAGGCGAGCTTCAATGCCATACAACTCTCCTTCCGTGGCCTCCAATTGCTCTTAAATACAAGTAAAACTAAATGCATGCTCTTCAACCGATCGCTGCCTGCACCTGCCCGCCTGTCCAACATCACTACTCTGGACGGCTCTGACTTAGAATATGTGGACAACTACAAATACCTAGGTGTCTGGTTAGACTGTAAACTCTCCTTCCAGACTCACATCAAGCATCTCCAATCCAAAGTTAAATCTAGAATCGGCTTCCTATTCCGCAACAAAGCATCCTTCACTCATGCTGCCAAACATACCCTTGTAAAACTGACCATCCTACCAATCCTCGACTTCGGTGATGTCATTTACAAAATAGCCTCCAAAACCCTACTCAATAAATTGGATGCAGTCTATCACAGTGCCATCCGTTTTGTCACCAAAGCCCCATATACTACCCACCACTGCGACCTGTACGCTCTCGTTGGCTGGCCCTCGCTTCACACTCGTCGCCAAACCCACTGGCTCCAGGTCATCTACAAGACCCTGCTAGGTAAAGTCCCCCCTTATCTCAGCTCGCTGGTCACCATAGCAACGCCCACCCGTAGCACGCGCTCCAGCAGGTATATCTCTCTGGTCACCCCCAAAACCAATTCTTCCTTTGGCCGCCTCTCCTTCCAGTTCTCTGCTGCCAATGACTGGAACGAACTACAAAAATCTCTGAAACTGGAAACACTTGTCTCCCTCACTAGCTTTAAGCACCAGCTGTCAGAGCAGCTCATATATTACTGCACCTGTACATAGCCCATCTATAATTTAGCCCAAACAACTACCTCTTTACCTACTGTATTTATTTATTTTGCTCCTTTGCACCCCATTATTTCTATCTCTACTTTGCACCTTCTTCCACTGCAAACCAACCATTCCAGTGTTTTTTTACTTGCTATATTGTATTTACTTCGCCACCATGGCCTTTTTTTATATTTTTATTTATATATATATTTTATTTGCCTTCACCTCCCTTATCTCACCTCACTTGCTCACATTGTATATAGACTTATTTTTCACTGTATTATTGACTGTATGTTTGTTTTACTCCATGTGTAACTATGTGTTGTTGTATGTGTCGAACTGCTTTGCTTTATCTTGGCCAGGTCGCAATTGTAAATGAGAACGTGTTCTCAATTTGCCTACCTGGTTAAATAAAGGTGAAATAAATAAAATAAAAATGTGAGTGAGCGGTTTGCTGATGTCAATGTTGTGAACAGAGTGCCCCATAGAGGCTGTGGGGTTGTGGTATGGGCAGGCATGAGCTACGGACACAATAGCATTTTATCGATGGCAATTCGAATGCAGAGATACCGTGACGAGATCCCGAGGCCCATTGTCATGCCATTCATTCGCCGCCATCACCTCATGTTTCAGCATGATAATGCACAGCCCCATGTTGCAAGGATCTGAACACAATTCCTGGAAACTGAAAATGTCCCAGTTCTTCTCTGGCCTGCATACTCACCAGACATGTCACCCTTTGAGCATGTTTGGGATGCTCTGAATCGACGCGTACGACAGAATGTTCCAGTTCCTGCCAATATCCAGAAACTTCGCATAGCCATTGAAGAGGAGTGGGACAACATTCCACAGGCCACAATCAACAGCCTGATCAGCTTTATGCGAAGGAGATATGTCGCGCTGCATCAGGCAAATGGTGGTCACACTAGATACTGACTGGTTTAATGATCAACTTCCCTACCTTTTTTTTTAGGTTTCTGTGACCAACGGATGCAGATCTGTATTCCCAGTCATGCGGAATCGATAGATTAGGGCCTGATGAATTTATTTAAATTGACCGATTTCCTTATATGAACTGTAACTCAGTAAAATCTTTGAAATTGTTGCATGTTGCATTTTGTCACGTCCTGACCATAGTTCTTATGTGTTTTGCTTGTTTAGTGTTGGTCAGGACGTGAGCTGGGTGGGAATTCTATGTTGTGTGTCTAGTTTGTCTGTTTCTGTGTCCAGCCTAATATGGTTCTCAATCAGAGGCAGCTGTCAATCGTTGTCCCTGATTGAGAATCATATATAGGTGGCTTGTTTTGTGTTGGGGATTGTGGGTGGTTGTTTCCTGTCTCTGTGTTTGTGGTCTGCACCAGATAGGTCTGTATCGGTTTACCACTTTTGCTATTTTGTTTTTGTTTAGTGTTCACAGTAGTTGTTGTTAATTAAACATGTTGAGCACTGGCTACGCTGCGTGTTGGTCCGATCCCTGTTTCATCCCCTCTTCTAGTGAAGAGAGGGAAGGCCGCCGTTACACATTTACATTTTTCTTCAGTGTATATAAATTCAATTGTTGCATAAGAAGTTAAATCAGAACACTTGATGTCGGCCTCAAAAGCTTGGTTAAACACTTTTCGGGCAATATAACAATATAACAACAAGATGTTTGTCCTGTCCATTGAGCATTTTTAATTAGAAGTAAACATGAAGTAATACGTAAGCAATAAAAAAATGCTATTGACATTTCTATGGAAATATACCACTAAATGATATACCTTACAAATAACTTGCAGTGGCATGAAAGAAGGGCACACTGCTGAGGCTGATGGTGAATTAGTTGGTGGAAATGATGAGATAATTGGCACTGGATGGATCTGCTGTATGAACAGGAAAATAAAAAGACCCAGAGGGGCAGAGTGATCTCACGACAAAGGAGGTGGGGGGGGTCTCCCTGGAGTCACTCTCACAAGGGGAGCGAGGGAGAAATGGAGGGAGCGTCTGCTACAGAGACAAAGTCAAGAGTAACCCACTCAGGTGACATCAAAGGAAGACCAGGGAGCATAGAAAGAGAGAGGGAGGGGAGGGGTGAGGAAGAGTCCATCTAACAAAGCAGGAGGGGATCAGGGGATGAGGGGTTGGCGGTATTGTGCATTGTGTGGACTAGACATGCCGTTCCCTGGGGAAGGGCCTATAGGCGCACAGGACCCTGACTGAGACACTTCGTTAGCAGGACTGTGTACGTAGGGACTGGGATAGTGCCTGGGGGGTAATTATTATTATTAACGCAATGTGCCCCGATAGTCCCCATTCCCCACTAGCACAGAACAGACACACATAGGGGTCCAATGAGAGTGTCCCATAAGGGCAGCAGGTGGGCCGGCGAGGCGCTAATATCTGGGCTAATACTGACTGCCAAGTGCGGCTAATGGCAGTGGTGGGGGACACAGAGGTGACACTGGGGGGACGAGTCAGACTCAGGCCGTGTGGGGAAAGGGCCTCAGGTTGTAATTAGTAGCCGGTGAAAACACAGCTCACCAGAGGAGCACAGAGAGGTAAACGGGGACACCAGGGTCTCAGCAACAATAATAATTATCAATCACCAAAACAATCAACCCAGGATATTCTATTAGACAAGCTATCACTGCCACCACTGACCCACTGATTCAGCCATGTGGTTAGGCCAGGGCCTCAGGGTTAAAGCCAGTTGCATCCAGGAAGATAATGTAGAAGAAGGCATGGATTTTTTGCCATGCCAATTTATTTATTATTTTAAAACAGTTTGGGACATCATAGGAACATCAGGGAACACAATTTGTGTAATGTCGGGGAACTAACCATGGAAACTCAAACATTTTATTGTCCACATTTTATAGAATGTCATATGTTCTGCAGTGAAATGGTACTTCACAGCTTTGCCGATATCATTTAGATGAATGCTGAACAAAACGGGCCCTAAATTGGAGCCGTGGGGAACCCCCTTTCTAATATTCATTTGAAACCCTCACATCGTACGTACATCTCCATAGTAAATAATTCTGATTGTGCGCGACAAAATACTGTTTTATTCGAGATTCATTGAAGCAAGCAACTATGGACCACTATTTACCATTGAGTAGAGCTGGTTGGTGTTGTATTCTTTGAATAAGTAGAAGTATCAGCAGAAAAGGGAAAGAGAGCATTGTCAATGTCAAGTATACAGTTAGAGTATGAAAATGAGACCACACCCAAGATGTCAAAACAAAGGAATTACATTGAAATATTCAGAAGGCCTCTCTGCCCTTACCTTAAGAACCAATATGCTTCCATGAACCATAGTTCAAATGTTATTATGTATATATTACTTTACTCAAACCACTGAGAAAAATAGATTGAGTCTATTTGTGAAAGGGAACTGACAAACAAAAGAATACAGGAAACCACATCCCACTGCGACTTCACGCACGGCTGTTACAGAGTATCTAAAGTGGACCTCTCGCTGCATGGAGCCCAGGGCAGGGGCTGATGGCAGATCTCGGGGGAGCCATTAGCGCGTGCATCGGCGGTGGAGCACGGGGGGAGTTAGCACAAGTCATGGGAGAGCGCCGGAAAACTCACAACACACTAACAACACCTGTCACCCCTGCACCTAATGAGAAACACAATTAGCAATTAACGGTGCGATCTGTCAGGGCTAATACCTGCCTCCCAGTACTCACACACACTGAGCCGTATCCCCTTCATCAGCACAGACACACATACAGGTAGGGAATGAACCCAAACAAGCAGATCCATTATAACAGGTAAGGTGACGTAATGCGGGCTGTATTACCTCTGTCTCAGGTGTCAGGTGGTCTGGGCAGCTTGTATAAGCTCAATACCAGGCTTCTGCACAGATAGGGCTCAGTCAGTGCCCAAGCACCTGCCCTTTGGCCCTCTTATGAAAAAGTGCTCTCACACCTCGGCGGATTTTATTTTGAGTCTCTTAAATGTTTTTATTTTAAAAGGTAACGAATTGCACATTAAACTAGCTAATTTCATAAGCTTTTGAATCTCTGAAAATTCCCCATCCCCGCCCACACGCCCCAAGAGTGCACTCGTCTGATTTGTATGCAGTGGCCACTGGTTGTGGGCGCTGGGCGGGGAGACTTGAATACCGGTAGGAAACTACTTTTGAGATAGATCTCGTGTGTCTTTCACTGTTACAGACAAAGAATGGGGCAATTCGACTGCTCGTTAGTAAGGGGCAGGTGTCACCAGCAGAACAATCTCATATCAAGTAAAAACTATTTTGTTTCAAGCTAGCATATTTATACTGAACAAAAATATAAACTCAACATACAACAATTTCAAAGATTTTACTGAGTTACAGTTCATATAAGGAAATCAGTCAATTTAAATAAATGAATTAGGCCCTAATCAATGGATTTCACATGATTGGGCAGGGGCTCAGCCATGGGTGGGCCTGGGAGGGCATAGGCTGGGGAGCCAGGGCCAGTCAATCAGAATGAGTTTTTCCCTACAAAAGGGCTTTATTACAGACATAAATACTCAGTTTCAGCTGTTAGAGTGGATCAGCTTTAATATTGCAGATAGATTGTGACATCCATCAATGTAATTGTCTGCATCCTTTCCAATCCCCCATATATATACATATATATATATATATATATATATATATATATAGTAAATATATATATATCTGTGGCTATAACTCTCCAATGTGACTTTAAGTTCACAGTCACTATCACATGTTTAAAACGCCACCAATAGTGCACCGTTCCGGTTCCAGGAACATTTGGCGTAACCTCATTGCTGTCACAAAACAGACTGTCATTCACGACTCACAAAGACGGTGGGAAATTAACACAAATTGTTCCTTCAGATGTGACATAAAAAGATAATTGTACCCTTCGATTATTTGGTCATTGAACCACTTGTTGTCATTGCTTAATATGTTATAATCCTCTTTAGTAAGTGGAGATGGAAGAGTTTTGGTTGTCTTTGGAATTAGAAGTTAAGACACAGATTAGTTATTCTTTGTGCATTTGTCAGCTCACATATTACTTTTGTTTTTCTGAAGAAAATGTTGTACTTTTTCACTGTGTTTCTTTTTGTATGATACCAGATAGAACACAGCTTGATTTTGATACTTGAGTGCAGTCGATATACACTGCTCAAAAAAATAAAGGGAATATTTAAACAACACAATGTAACTGATGTTTTGGTCACTTTTGAATGCTGGTGGTGCTTTCACTCTAGTGGTAGCATGAGACGGAGTCTACAACCCACACAAGTGGCTCAGATAGTGCAAAGGCGGAGGTAGCGGTCCTGCTGTTGGGTTGTTGCCCTCCTACGGCCTCCTCCACGTCTCCTGATGTACTGGCCTGTCTCCTGGTAGCGCCTCCATGCTCTGGACACTACGCTGACAGACACAGCAAACCTTCTTGCCACAGCTCGCATTGATGTGCCATCCTGGATGAGCTGCACTACCTGAGCCCCTTGTGTGGGTTGTAGACTCTGTCTCATGCTACCACTAGAGTGAAAGCACCGCCAGCATTCAAAAGTGACCAAAACATCAGCCAGGAAGCATAGGAACTGAGAAGTGGTCTGTGGTAACCACCTGCAGAACCACTCCTTTATTGGGGGTGTCTTGCTAATTGCCTATAATTTCCACCTTTTGTCTATTCCATTTGCACAACAGCATGTGAAATGTATTGTCAATCAGTGTTGCTTCCTAAGTGGACAGTTTGATTTCACAGAAGTGTGATTGACTTGGAGTTACATTGTGTTGTTTAAGTGTTCCCTTTATTTTTTGAGCAGTGTAGTTGTCTTTTGTCCCATCCTTCAGCTACCCTCAACCCCTCCCATCTATCTCTGGAGACCATCCTGTTTTTATTTCTATTTTCCACTGTGCTGTGATGTTTCACAAAGGTTCTGAACCTTTCTGTGCTCATAGTTTCTACAAATTGTAAATGAAAGATAAAATATTTTGTTAAGAGTATTATTATATTATTGATCGATTGACTATGACTTTTCAAATCACCCAGCAGTGCTATTTGTAGAGTTAGCTCCAGGTAAATGTTGCAATTCTTCAGCCATTCCTGGACCTGTGACAAAAAATAAAATACAGTACATATGAACAGTACCCAAACAAATGATCTAATGATTCTGTCTCGTCGCAGCAAAATCTGCAGAGCTGGGATGGTTGTACCCCCCATATATCAATCAATTTTATTTTATATAGCCCTTCGTACATCAGATAATATCTCGAAGTGCTGTACAGAAACCCAGCCTAAAACCCCAAACAGCTAGAATGCAGGTGTAGAAGCACGGTGGCTAGGAAAAACTCCCTAGAAAGGCCAAAACCTAGGAAGAAACCTAGAGAGGAACCAGGCTATGAGGGGTGGCCAGTCCTCTTCTGGCTGTGCCGGGTGGAGATTATAACAGAACTATGCCAAGATGTTCAAAAATGTTCATAAGTGACAAGCATGGTCAAATAATAATCATGAATAATTTTCAGTTGGCTTTTCATAGCTGATCATTAAGAGTTGAAAAACAACAGGTCTGGGACAGGTGGCGGTTCCATAACCGCAGGCAGAACAGCTGAAACTGGAATAGCAGCAAGGCCAGGCGGACTGGGGACAGCAAGGAGTCACCACGGGCGGCAGTCCCGACGCATGGTCCTAGGGCCCAGGTCCTCCGAGAGAAAGAAAGAGAGAAGGAGAAAATTAGAGAGAGCCAAGATTTTCAAAATGTTCATAAATGACAAGCATGGTCAAATAATAATCAGGAATAAATCTCAGTTGGCTTTTCATAGCCGATCATTAAGAGTTGAAAACAGCAGGTCTGGGACAGGTAGGGGTTCCATAACCGCAGGCAATAACATTCTATTGGTTGCAAAATTTTGTATAATAATTGAAGGTTTTGAATCCGGTGTCGTTTTGTGTATAAATTCATAAAGCTATGGAATCAGTACATCGAACATCTCTTCCCCACTGCTCTGCAATCTATAATGGCACAGCTGTACATTTTTTTGGTCCTTAACTTAAATTGGTATTCTTCTTTATTTATCACCATTTCCTTTAACCAATTTTGGTCTTTAATACAGGGCCGACAGACAAGTTCCTTACTTTCTCCCCCTTCCACTTGCCTCTTACATTTTTGTGGTAATGCTCCAATTAGTTGGTTGTAATATTGGGTAGAGCAGACATTTCCATATATTTTCGGTAGCTGCATGTGTGACATAACTCCCCCAGTCCTATTTATGATATCATTTACAAAGATTAATGTTTTTTTCAAATCAAATCAAATGTTATTGGTCACATACACATAGTTAGCAGATGTTAATATGAGTGTAGCTAAATGATTGTGCTTCTTGTTCCAACAGTGCAGTAATATCTAACAAGTAATCTAACAATTCCATAACAACTACCTTGTCACGCCCTGGCCTTATTATTCTTTGTTTTCTTTATTATTTTAGTTAGGTCAGGGTGTGACATGGGTAATGTTTATGTTTTGTTGGTTTTGGGTGTTTATTTGGTAAAGGGGTTATGGGGTGTAATATATGGTTTTGTGTTGAGTGTAGAAGTCTAGCGTTGTCTATGTTGGTGAGTGATCTAGAAGAGTCTATGGTTACCTGAATGAGTTCCCAATTAGAGACAGCTGATTTCGGTTGTCTCTGATTGGGAGCCTTATTTAGGGTAGCCATAGGCTCTCATTGGTTGTGGGTAATTGTCTATGTAAGAACGTTAGTAGCCTGTTTGTATGTGCACAACGTTTGTAGCTTCACGGTCGTTTTGTTATTTTGTATAGAGTTTTTGTGTCGTGTTCATCTTCGTGTTGTGTTTAATAAAGAAGATGGCTTATTTTCCAAAAGCTGCATTTTGGTCCGTCAATCCGCCACACGATCGTGACAGAATTACCCACCATAGGACCAAGCGGCATGGAAGGCGGCAACAGGACCTAACCACAAAGGATTTCTGGACATGGGAGGAGATACTGGATGGTAAGGGGCCTTGGGATCAACCTGGAGAATATCGCCTCCCTCGTGAAGAGCTGGAGGCAGCGAAAGCCGAGAGGAGGCGATATGAGGAGGCAGCACGGAGACAAGGCTGGAGACCCGTGAGTACAACCCAAAAATTTCTTGGGGGGGGCCTTAAAGGGAGTGTGGCGAAGTCAGGTAGGAAACCTGCGCCTACTCCCTGTACTTACCGTGGAGAGCGGGAGTACGGGCAGACACCGTGTTACGCAGTAGACCGCACGGTCTCCTGTACGCGTGCATAGCCCGGTTCGGTACATTTCAGCTCCACGTATCGGCCGGGCTAGACTGAGCGTTGAGCCATATGTCATGAAGCCGGCCCAACGCATCTGGTCACCAGTGCGTCTCCTCGGGCCGGCGTACATGGCACCAGCCTTACGCATGGTGTCCCCGGTTCGCCTACATAGGTCGGTGCGGGTTATTCCACCTCCCCGCACTGGTCAGGCGACGGGGAGCATAGAACCAGGTAAGGTTGGGCAGGCTCGGCGTTCAAGGGAGCCAGTACGCCTGCACGGTCCGGTATTTCCGGCGCCACCTCCCCGCCCCAATCCAGTACCACCAGTGCCTCCTCCACGCACTAGCTATATGGTGCGTGTCTCCAGCCCTTTACCACCAGTGTCTAAACCACGCACCAAGCCTCCTGTGTGTCCCCAGAGTCCTGTGCGTCCTGTTGCTGCTCCCCGCACTAGCCCTGAGATGCGTGTCCCCAGCCCGGTGCCACCAGTCCCGGCACCACGCACCAGGCCTACAGTGCGCCTCAGCCGGCAGGAGTCTGCCGTCTGCACAGCAATGACTGAACTGCCCGTCTCCCCAGCGCCATCTGAGCCATCCGTCTCCCCAGCGCCATCTGAGCCATCCGTCTCCCCAGCGCCATCTGAGCCATCCGTCTGCCATGAGCCTGCAAAGCCGCCCGTCTGCCATGAGCCTGCAAAGCCGCCCGTCTGCCATGAGCCCACTGAGCCGTCCGCCAGACAGGAGCCGCTAGAGCCGTCCGCCAGACAGGAGCCGCTAGAGCCGCCAGCCAGACAGGAGCCGCTAGAGCCGTCCGTCAGACAGGATCTGCCAGAGCCGCCAACCAGACAGGATCTGCCAGAGCCGCCAACCAGACATGATCTGCCAGAGCCGCCAACCAGACATGATCTGCCAGAGCCGCCAACCAGACAGGAGCAGCCAGATCCGTCAGCTAGCCATGAGCAGCCAGATCCGTCAGCTAGCCATGAGCAGCCAGATCCGTCAGCTAGCCATGAGCAGCCAGATCCGTCAGCTAGCCATGAGCAGCCAGATCCGTCAGCTAGCCATGAGCAGCCAGATCCGTCAGCTAGCCATGAGCAGCCAGATCCGTCAGCTAGCCATGAGCAGCCAGATCCGTCAGCTAGCCATGAGCAGCCAGATCCGTCAGCTAGCCATGAGCAGCCAGATCCGTCAGCTAGCCATGAGCAGCCAGATCCGTCAGCTAGCCATGAGCAGCCAGATCCGTCAGCCAGCCATGAGCAGCCAGATCCGTCAGCCAGCCATGAGCAGCCAGATCCGTCAGCCAGCCATGAGCAGCCAGATCCGTCAGCCAGCCATGAGCAGCCAGATCCGTCAGCCAGCCATGAGCAGCCAGATCCGTCAGCCAGCCATGAGCAGCCAGATCCGTCAGCCAGCCATGAGCAGCCAGATCCGTCAGCCAGCCATGAGCAGCCAGATCTGTCAGCCAGCCATGGGCCGTCCCTCAGTCCGGAGCTGCTGTCCCTCAGTCCGGAGCTGCTGTCCCTCAGTCCGGAGCTGCTGTCCCTCAGTCCGGAGCTGCCGTTCCTCAGTCCGGAGCTGCCCCTTACCCTGGAGCTGCCCCTTACCCTGGAGCTGCCCCTTACCCTGGTGCTGCCCCTTACCCTGTTGCTGCCCCTTACCCTGGTGCTGCCTCTTACCCTGGTACTGTCCCTTACCCTGGTACTGTCCCTGACCCTAGTACTGCCCCTGACCCTGGTACTGCCTCTTACCCTGGTACTGCCCCTTAGTCCGGAACTGCCCCTGAATGCAATGGGGTTAAGGTGGAGGGGGGTCGTTTGGAGGAAGCCTAGGAGGTGTTTAGGTACTGTGGTGACGTGGGGACCGCGACCAGAGCCGGAGCCGCCACCGTGGATGGAAGCCCACCCAGACCCTCCCCTAGACTGTGTATGGTGCGCCCGGAGTTCGCGCCTCAAGGGGGGGGTTATGTCACGCCCTGGCCTTATTATTCTTTGTTTTCTTTATTATTTTAGTTAGGTCAGGGTGTGACATGGGTAATGTTTATGTTTTGTTGGTTTTGGGTGTTTATTTGGTAAAGGGGTTATGGGGTGTAATATATGGTTTTGTGTTGAGTGTAGAAGTCTAGCGTTGTCTATGTTGGTGAGTGATCTAGAAGAGTCTATGGTTACCTGAATGAGTTCCCAATTAGAGACAGCTGATTTCGGTTGTCTCTGATTGGGAGCCTTATTTAGGGTAGCCATAGGCTCTCATTGGTTGTGGGTAATTGTCTATGTAAGAACGTTAGTAGCCTGTTTGTATGTGCACAACGTTTGTAGCTTCACGGTCGTTTTGTTATTTTGTATAGAGTTTTTGTGTCGTGTTCATCTTCGTGTTGTGTTTAATAAAGAAGATGGCTTATTTTCCAAAAGCTGCATTTTGGTCCGTCAATCCGCCACACGATCGTGACATAACTAATACACACAAATCTAAGTAAAGGGATGAATATGTACATATAAGTATATGGATGAGTGATGACCGATCGGCATAGGCAAGATGCAATATATGGTATAGAATACAGTACATACATATGAGATGAGTGATGCAAGAATGTAAACATTCTTAAAGTGGCATTATTAAAGTGACGAGTGATCCATTTATTAAAGTGGCCAATGATTTAGAGTCTGTATGTAAGCAGCAGCCTCTCTGTGTCAGTGATGGCTGTTTAACAGTCTGATGGCCTTGAGATAGAAGCTGTTTTTCAGTCTCTCTGTCCCAGCTTTGATGCACCTATACAAGTTAAACTAAATGCATGCTCTTCAACCGATCGCTGCCTGCACCTGCCCGCCTGTCCAACATCACTACTCTGGACGGCTCTGACTTAGAATATGTGGAGAACTACAAATACCTAGGTGTCTGGTTAGACTGTAAACTCTCCTTCCAGACTCACATCAAACATCTCCAATCCAAAGTTAAATCTAGAATTGGCTTCCTATTCCGCAACAAAGCATCCTTCACTCATGCTGCCAAACATACCCTTGTAAAACTGACCATCCTACCAATCCTCGACTTCGGTGATGTCATTTACAAAATAGCCTCCAAAACCCTACTCAATAAATTGGATGCAGTCTATCACAGTGCCATCCGTTTTGTCACCAAAGCCCCATATACTACCCACCACTGCGACCTGTACACTCTCGTTGGCTGGCCCTCGCTTCATACTCGTCGCCAAACCCACTGGTTCCAGGTCATCTACAAAACCCTGCTAGGTAAAGTCCCCCCTTATCTCAGCTCGCTGGTCACCATAGCAGCACCTACCTGTAGCACGCGGTCCAGCAGGTATATCTCTCTGGTCACCCCCAAAACCAATTCTTCCTTTGGCCGCCTCTCCTTCCAGTTCTCTGCTGCCAATGACTGGAACGAACTACAAAAATCTCTGAAACTGGAAACACTTATCTCCCTCACTAGCTTTAAGCACCAGCTGTCAGAGCAGCTCATAGATTACTGCACCTGTACATAGCCCATCTATAATTTAGCCCAAACAACTACCTCTTTACCTACTGTATTTATTTATTTTGCTCCTTTGCACCCCATTATTTCTATCTCTACTTTGCACCTTCTTCCACTGCAAACCAACCATTCCAGTGTTTTTTTTTTTACTTGCTATATTGTATTTACTTCGCCACCATGGCCTTTTTTTATATTTTTATTTATATATATATTTTATGTGCCTTCACCTCCCTTATCTCACCTCACTTGCTCACATTGTATATAGACTTATTTTTCACTGTATTATTGACTGTATGTTTGTTTTACTCCATGTGTAACTATGTGTTGTTGTATGTGTCGAACTGCTTTGCTTTATCTTGGCCAGGTCGCAATTGTAAATGAGAACGTGTTCTCAATTTGCCTACCTGGTTAAATAAAGGTGAAATAAATAAATAAATAAAACCTGTACTGACCTCGCCTTCTGGATGGTAGCGGGGTGAACAGGCAGTGGCTGGGGTGGTTGTTGTCCTTGATGATCTTTTTAGCCTTCCAGTGACATCGGGTGGTGTAGGTGTCCTGGAGGCCAGGTAGTTTGCCCCAGGTGATGCGTTGTGCAGACCGCACCACCCTCTGGAGAGCCTTTGGGGTTGCGGGTGGTGCAGTTGCCATACCAGGCGGTGATACAGCCCGACAGGATGCTCTCAATTGTGCATCTGTAAAAGTTTGTGAGGGTTTTAGGTGACAAGCCAAATTTCCTCAGCCTCCTGAAGATGAAGAGGCGCTGTTTCGCCTTCTTCACGACACTGTCTGTGTGGGTGGACCATTTCAGTTTGTCCGTGATGTGTATGCCGAGGAACTTAAAACTTTCCACCTTCTCCACTGCTGTTCCATCGATGAGGATAGGGGGGTGCTCCCTCTGCTGTTTCCTGGAGTCCACAATCATCTCCTTTGTTTTGTTGATGTTGAGTGAGAGGTTGTTTTCCTGACACCACACTCCGAGTGCTCTCACCTCCTCCCTGTAGGCTGTCTCGTTGTTGTTGGTAATCAAGCCCACAACTGTTGTGTCGTCTGCAAACTTGATGATTGAGTTGGAGGTGTGCATGGCCACGCAGTCATCGGTGAACAGGGAGTACAGGAGGGGGCTGACCCTTGTGGGGCCCCAGTGTTGAGGATCAGCAAAGTGGAGATGTTGTTTCCTACCTTCACCACCTGGGGGCGGCCCGTCAGAAAGTCTAGAACCCAATTTCACAGGGTGGGGTTGAGGCCCAGGGGAGGGTACTATGGTGTTGAATGCTGAGCTGTAGTCGATGAACAGCATTCTTACATAGATATTCCTCTTGTCCAGATGGGATAGGGCAGTGTGCAGTGTGATGGCGATTGCATCGTCTGTGGACCTATTGGGGCGGTATACAAATTGAAGTGGGTCTAGGGTGGCAGGTAAGGTAGAGGTCATATGATCCTTGACCAGTCTCTCAAAGCACTTCATGATGACAGAAGTGAGTGCTACGGGGTGATAGTCATTTAGTTCAGTTATCTTTGCCTTCTTGGGTACAGGAACAATGGTGGCCATCTTGAAACATGTGGGGACAGCAGACTGGGATTAGGACAGATTGAATATGTCCGTAAACATACCAGCCAGCTGGTCTGCGCATGCTCTGAGGTCGCAGCTAGGGATGCCGTCTGGGCCGGCAGTCTTGCAAGGGTTAACACGTTTAAATGTCTTACTCATGTCGGCCACGGAGAAGGAGGCAGAGGGCCTGCAGTCCTTGGTAGCGGGCCGCGTCGGTGGCACTGTATTATCCTCAAAGCGGGCAAAGAAGGTGTTTAGTTTGTCTGTAGGCAAGAATTTGGTGTCTGTGACGTGGTTGGTTTTCTTTTTGTAGTCTGTAATTGCCTGTAGACCCTGCCACATATGTCTCGTGTCTGAGCCGTTGTATTGCAACTCCGCTTTGTCCTTATACTGACATTTCACTTGTTTGATTGCCTTACGGAGGGAATAACTACACTGTTTATGTTCAGCCATATTCCCAGTCATCTTTCCATGGTTTAATGCAGTGTTTCACGCTTTCAGTTTTGCGTGAAGGCCGCCATCTATCCAAGGTTTCTGGTTAGGGTAGGTTTTAATAGTCACAGTGGGTACAACATCTCCAATGCACTTCCCTATAAACTCACTCACCGAATCAGAGTATAAATCGATGTTATTCTCTGAGGCTGCCCGGAACATTTCCCAGTCCGCGTGATCAAAACAGTCTTGAAGCATGGATTCCGATTTGTCAGACCAGCGTTGGATAGTTCTAGTCACGGGTACATCCTGTTTGAGTTTCTACCTATAGAACGATAGGAGCAAAATGGAGTCGTGGTCGGATTTGCCGAAGGGAGGGCCTTGCATGCATTGCGGAAGTTAGAGTAGCAGTGATTCAGTGTATTGCCCGTACGAGTGCTACATTCAATATGCTGATAGATTTTAGGTATCCTTGTTCTCAAATTTGCTTTGTTAAAATCCCCAGCTAAAATAAATGCAGCCTCAGGATGTATTGTTTCCAGTTTGCATAGAGTCCAGTGAAGTTCCTTGAGGGCCGTCGTGGTATTGGCTTGAGGAGGGATATACACGGCTATGATAATGACCAACGAGAATTCTGTTGGGAGATAATATGGTCGGCATTTGTTGTATGGGATTCTAGGTCAGGTGAACAAAGGACTTGACTTCCTGTATGTTGTTACGATTACATCATGAGCCGTTAATCATAAAGCATACACCCCCGCCCTTCTTCTTCCCAGAGAGATGTTTATTTCTGCCGGCGCGATGCATAAAGAATCCCAGTGGCTGTACCGACTCCGACAAAATATCCCAAGAGAGCCATGTTTCCATGAAACAGAGAATGTTACAATCCCGGATGTCTCTCTGGAAACCAACCCTTGCCCTAATTTTGTCTACCTTGTTATCTAGAGACTGGACATTTGGCGATTAATATACTCAGAAGGGTGGTGTGTATACGCCTTCGAAGTCTGACCAAGAGGCCGCTCCGTCTACTTCTTCTGCGGCGACGTTGTTTTGGGTCGGCCTCTGGAATCAGATCCAATGTCCTGGGTGGTGGTGCGAACAAAAGATCCGCTTCGGGAAATTTGTATTCCTGGTCGTAATGTTGGTAAGTTGACGTCGCTCTGATATCCAATAGTTCTTTCTGGCTGTATGTAATAACACTGGGCTAACAATGTAAGAAATATTACATTAAAAAAACATAGTTTCCTAAGGACTAGAAGTGAGACGACGATCTTTGTCGGCGCCATCTAGTATATTTCAGTTTAACCATAATATTTATTTGATAAGTCTTTTCTGGTCGATTAAACTGAAATTGCAACGAACTTTCTATGACTTGTTTTAAAAATAGCTATATTTTGGAGATTATTTCATTTTCAGATAACCGAAAGTGAGAGGTTGTAATCTGAATAAAGTGAGGAGGTGAGACATTCTTACTAATCTGCTAGAGAACCAGTTCAGATTAAAGTATAACTTTTGCATGACTGAAGCCTTTAGTGAGAGTCAGAAAGGTACAGAACGGCAGGCAGGCTCAGGATCAGGGCAGGCAGAGTGTTCAAAAACTGAAAAAACAAGGGCTAGAGAGAAACAGGAGTATGGGAAAAATACGCTGTTAGGCTTGACGAGACATGACGAACTGGCAAAAGACAAACAAAAAAAACAGGTATAAATGCACAGGGGGCCTCCCGAGTGGCGCAGTGGTCTAAGGCACTACATCGCAGTGCTAGCTGTGGTTTGAGTCCAGGCTCTGTTGCAGCTGGGAGACCCATGGGGCGGCACACAAATGGCCCAGCGTCGTCCGGGTTAGGTGAGGTATTGGTCGGACGGGATGTCCTTGTCCCATCGCGCTCTAGCGACTCCTGTGGCGGGCCGGGCGCATGCACGCTGACATGGTCGCCAGGTGTATGGTGTTCCTCCAACACATTGGTGCTTCCGGGTTAAGCGGGCATTGTGTCAAGAGGCAGTGCTTGGCTTGGCTGGGTTGTCTTTCAAAGGACGCACGGCTCTCGACCTTCGTCTCTCCTGAGTCCGTACAGGAGTTGCAGCGATGGGACAAGACTACCAATTGGATACACGAAATTGGGGGTAAAAAAACAAACATAAATAAATAAATGCACAGGAATAATGGGGAAAATGAGCAACACCTGGAGGGGGGTGGAGACAAGCACAAGACAGGTGAAACAGATCAGGGTGTGACAATAGTAGCAAGATCCTATCTATTTTTGCTAACTTTTTGTTAAAATGTATTGTAGTGAGATAATTTTTTCTTTCGGGATATGAATACCGAGTCCACTTCACCGTCAGACCATTTTAATGAGTAGGTGTGTCCAAACTTTTGCCTGGTACTGTAGGTACAACATGTGTTGTGCGAACACTTGGTGAGATTGTCCACAACATGTTATGCTTATGTTCCATAATAGAATCACATGTAACAGGAGCTAGACAGAGATAAATGGATGAGACTTAGCAGATATCCCCATCTATTGCTCGTCTACGGCCCAGCAGACACATGGCACTCATTCTTGCATTGGTTCTGTTTATGACGTAGAGCTACATTGATCATTTAAAGTAATTGATTCTCATCAGCGAGACATTGCTAAAAGTTCCCTTGCATGGGGTAACCAAAGTGCCACAGTATAGAAGATGAAGAACAGAATAGATAAGAATGAAAGAGGGGAGAGAGAGAGAGAGCGAGAGCGAGATAGAGAGAGAGAAATGAGAGATGGGAAAAGAAAGACAGAGATGAGGGATGGCTCACTAGGAGAGTGATTTGACCAGTCCACAACTGGAACAATTAGTACCAGTACCAGACTCTCCCTCTCTCTTAATCATACACACAAATACACACATGCACGCACACACACAGTGGCTGTGTTCTAATTGGATTAGCCCTGTGTGTGTGTGGCATCTCCAGGATGGTAATTGTATCAGCCGTGCTGGTCAACGGGGAATTCAAGTGTTAAATCCAATTTCGAATGTGTGTCTCTCGTTCAGGGGGATGTACAAGAGTACCAACCATATGTCACTATCCCCAATTCCAAAGGATGAATATGGATGAGCGCAATGTTAGGCTCCCGTGTAGCCCTACGAGGAGCTGGCTACGTCTGTGACAATGTGTACTATTTGTTATGGCTGAGGACGCGCGGTACTGTAAGACATCACCAAAACTAAGTGTGGAAGACAAGATATTTCCAATGTGTCCCTTTTCTGATCAAATTAAACCGCAGGCTCTGAGTTAAATACTGTGAGATTTTACTATGTACATCATACGGCATTTTAGTGGTAGGCCTAAATTATGTCTCTTACATCTTAAGTATCAAATTGTATCTACACTAAGCTAAGAAAGTGTAAAGCACTATAATAACTGGCATGTACTGTACACTACTGTGTTACTTAATGAGTGTGGGTGGTTTTGTACATCAGAACTAATATAGGTGGTACAGCTCAAGCACACAGTCTGTCCAACATTAGCAGCTTGCTAATTACCCATGTCAGGTATGCCGAGTTTTGATGAGTTACAAAACGTGCACAACATTATGAAATTAGATTATTAATAAGTGCATGTGTCTATAACAGTCCTGCACTCTTTTGGAGACTTGATCACATCAATTACTGTCAAAGTCACACACACACGCACACGCACACGCACACACACACACACACACACACACACACACACACACACACACACACACACACACACACACACACACACACACACACACACACACACACACACACACACACACACACACACACGTGTGTAAGCTCTCAATGCATGTGCACAGATACGCACACACACACACACACATACACATGCACACACGTAGGGTGGCAGGTAGCCTAGCGGTTAAAGCTTTGGGCCAGTAACCGAAAGGTTGCTAGTTCAAATCTCTGAGCCAACAGGGTGAAAAATCTGTCAATGTGCCCTTGAGTGACCCCACTCTCCGTTGATAATGACAGACCCTGGCTGTAACCCCACTCTCTGAAGGTGTCTCAGGGAGAGTTGGGATATGCAAAAAACACATTTTCAATTCACACTTGCATATTAATGTACACTTGTACATGTGTGAAATAGGATAAATATAAGCACACTCCAAAGTATTATTATTACACACACACACGTTACAGAGAAACTAATGAATCTTTTATGCTTTTCATAACTCATAACTAGCATTATGCCTGTACTTCTGTGGAAACCCAGTGGCTCCAGTTTGCTTTTGTAATTGTCCCTGCACACAGACTGTTTGACAGGGGCAAACAGAGGTGCAGCTCTGTCCTTGATGTGTCTGGGACTCAGAGCGCCATCCGGGCCCCAGAGGGCCAACTGCATTAAAAAGACTATTCACAGTAAGGATGAAGTGCAGAAAGAAAGAAGAGAATAAAAGAGAGAGAGAGAGATAATAAAAGAGAGAGAGAGAGAGAGAGAGTAGCACTGTAGCCTGCAGGTGCGCAATAACATCTGGTGAGACAGGAAGCCGAAGACACCCAAGATTTCTTCAAATGACAGCTTTTAATTGGGCTGTGTATGTTTGTGTGTGTGTGTGTGTGTGTGTGTGTGTGTGTGTGTGTGTGTGTGTGTGTGTGTGTGTGTGCGTATGCATGTGCGTGTGTGTGTGTGAGAAATAGAGACAGAAACATAGAGACGCATATTAAAGCAAGGACAGTTGTATATGCCACAGTTATATGCATTGTAAACTGTAATTTTTCAGTTGTACGAACTTTGAGAAATAGGATATTGGGTATTTCAAGGAAGTTGCAGCAATGTTGTACCAAATTAGTCTTTTAAGACAACTTGGAACTCGGGGAAAAGTTAGCTCAAGTCATGACGTCAGTGATCTTCAGATCAGAAAGTCAGAGCTCTAGAAAGATGTTTCTGACTTGGAATTCCGAGTTGGATGACCATTCAAAACTATTCCCTGGGTTCCCTGTTGTTTTGAACCCAGCATTAGTTGACTTTAAATCACTCTTCTTCCTCTATCATCCTTACCTCAGTTCAACCCTCTTTAGAGAAATCAAGGCATCACTGACGAGACTGGAGAAGACTGGAAGACTGGTGATAAATCTCTGTGTAGCTAATGAACTGCATTTAACAATAAAATGCACTGGAAATGGAACATTTCATTTACAACAAGATCAATGGCACTGACAAACTCCCCTCTCGCAGAGTTAGCGAGATGATGTTCCGCAGGCAATCCAATCAATCACCGAGCACCAACGCCAAGATCAATCAATGCTCAGGCTTTTAAAAAGCAGGGGAGGAAGGAGGGGAAAAGACTTGAAGTGTTTCTCTCCCCTCTTCGTTCAGAAGGGCCTTGTTAGGCTCACTAATCACTCGTTTGAAAGGTCCTCCTCCTTATAGCCCTGCTCGCTTGTATTCTGGGATGATTCTTTTTTTGTTTCAGCAGGGGGAAACATGCACAAGTCGAGGGCTTGTGAGTGAGTGATCACGATCATCGTTGTACGCTCCATCTGCGACCCCACAAATTCATAATGCCAGGCATCTGCTTTCATTTATAAAGGGCTCACTTAGCCCGCGTTGCTCTCCTTTGCTCTGCCTCTCTATTGCCTCTCTCTCGTTCTCTCTAGCCACATCAGGCTCCATGAGAGCGCCACTTGCCCTCTTCCTTGCCTAATCCTACCCCTCTCTTTCTCTTACTCTCCATGCGTCCTCTGTTTATTTTTTCCCCCTTCTCTCCCTCTCCCATTGTCTAATCATCCAAGTCTGACTCAGGTGATTAGAACACAAGTGATAGAATGCACAAGCACACATTCCGGCGTAGGAGTTTGATGGAGACCTGTGAAAAGTGTTCTTCGTCAAAGTCCTTGAACTACTTACTCAAAGGTGTGAAATTGGAGGTTTTATTACTCAGACCCAATACGTTCCTGTACAGAACAGTTGTTTTATCTGATTCAGATTTAATCCAATTTCAAATTAGCAAAATGTTTAAGCATTTGATTTAATAACATTGATTTAACACATTGATTTAATCACACATTTTCTTAATTTGTGTCAAAGAACATGTTACTCATGAACACCAGGGGGATAGGCCTATCAAATGAAACATCACCTGATAACAGTTTAACTTGCAGTATCAACATTCCAGATGGCATGATGACAGTTGACATAGTAGGCAAACTTGGCATACGGTACTCACAGCTTATTCAAACTTTGTTTTAATCGATTTCATTTCAAATCAGGGCCATCAATATAAGCAAAGTCTTTGCAATTTACCACCAGTAGGTGGGGTACTTTGCTCGCTATACTTGAAGACCCTCACACACACTCACGCACACAAAAAAACATGCAATACCTATTATGAAGTAAATTTTCTAAAATGGGTTTTTATCATGAAAAATAAAATGCAACATCTGTTGGAAATATATTTGGATACATTAGTTTGTCCTTTGGGATCTGCATGAAGCACATAGCCCATGGTGATGGCTGGCAGTGTGTGGGCACTGATGCAGTCCACAGACTCCAATGTCCACACTCTTTCAAGCAAAATACACAGAGTGGGCTAAGATTAAACACTAATGGAAAGAGGATATTTTTGTTCTGGTGGCTTTTTGCACTTTGTCACAGAGTAACTTTAGTGTCCAAGTAAGAAGGTAACCGGCCCACAGAACTAAACAGGGTATAGTGCAGGTGCCACCTAGCCACCGTGCTTCTACACCTGCATTGCTTGCTGTTTGGGGTTTTATGTAAGAAGGGCTATATAAATACATTTGATTTGATTTTGACTTCTTTTAGCCAGCAACATTGCACACGCACATAGTGATGTCACTCAATATTGCACTGCCCTTAAAAAGCACAAATATGACATTTTATGATGACAATTGCTTTAACCTGAAAATATTAAAATGCAATTTGAAATCCTGCAAGTGTCCATGAAATACATCAACCATGACTCAAATTACCCTGTTAAAGTTACTCAAGTAAACTCAAAACAATAACTGTAAACCAATATCCATTATTTTCACAAACAACCGTACTTCATCTCTACATGAAAAACACTCCCATTGCCAGTGTAACCAGTGTGAAATGGCTAGCTAGTTTGCGGGGTGCTCGCTAATAATCGCTCTGAGACTTGAAGTAGTTGTTTCCCTTGCTTTGCAAGGGCTGTAGCTTTTGTAGAGCGATAGGTAATGATGCTTCAAGGGAGTCAGTTGCTGATGTGTGCAGAGGGTCCCTGGTTCGAGCCCAGGTAGGGGCGAGGAGAGGGACAGAAGCAAAACTGTTACACCGGTGTGGTCATTTATCCCTGCTAGATGTCCCCGTGGCAAACTATAGTCCCAGGGAGAACACCCTCCCATGTTGTCCTCCAGCTGGCTGGCTGTAACCGTAATGGCAGTCCCCAGCAGGAGTGAGCAGAGCAGAGCAGGTCGTGGCTGTCTTTACCGTCATCATTAAGCACCATTGGTTTAATGAACACAGCATTTAGCAGTGCTTGGACCTTCATGCTCCGCTGCCTCATTAAGTGGAAAGCAAACTAATATGTGGAGGCACCTAGAGCTCACCTCTATAGAGAAGAGCTGCTATCTGCATGGTGAACACACAGGCCTATCTCCCAGAGCTGACACTCAACAGCAGACAGAAAGCCTTCCCATGTACTCTCAGAGCTACAACTCACTGTCCAGCCTTGAACGTGTGAATATCCCTATTGGTTGAAGCTTTTACAGTGAGATTATTCAAGCTCTTTTAACCTATGCTTTTTGATATGCTGTTAATGGATAAACATTCAATCATACCAAACTGTAGAACATGTAACAAAATATGTCTCATACAAGAATGCAAGCATCACAGAAAATACATATAAAAAGGAAATGCTCCCATACAAAATGCTTGCATCTTGGATCTACGGATATTACAGGAAGTGTCACCATTTCAGTTAGCTCTGTCTTACTGGGTTACCATGTTAGCCTGTGTTGCTGGAGTTCTATCTACAATACAGTACCACTACCACATCACCCTCCAGTGGATGTGCCAAAATCCGCCCACACCTATCCAGTCCTCCATCCCCTCCTCCCTCTCTCCCAGGGGTCCTTGCTATCCGGGATCCTTGGGGCGTCCCTAACCCATTAAAGTTTACATTTAAAATGGTTACGGTTAGGGTTAGGTAAGAGTTATGGTTAGGGTAGTGGTTAAGATTAGGGTTTGGGTAGCGATGTACCAAGGATCCCAGATAGCACTAACCCTCTCTCAGGGGAGGTCTTTGTTGGGGATCTTTCCCGCTCTACAGAGAAATAATTAAGGGCCCAGCTCTCTGGTTTATGGTCAGAGAAGCAGCTGCTTTGACATTTACTGTCTGATACAACAGTGAGGGGAGAGAAGAGTAGCACTGGCCCTCCCTCCAGTTGTGTGTTACACCCTCTTTCTGCTTATTCTGCATAATCCACACCTCCGTTAGTCAACCATAAACAGATCATGTCACCGACAAACTGCAATGGGTTTTTCCCCTTCAGACGACGGGAGCAAAAAATAGCAGGGCTTTGGCAACGTATTTTGAAGTGTTGATAAGAGATATTGAACAAGATGTGAATGGTGTTAACAAGAGGGGGGGACTCATTTAAATGAGGGACTCATTTAGATGAAGAGTCAAATCATTAACGAGACCTCAAGCGATTAGAGACAACAGTGAATGTGGAGCCAAAGCTACTTTTTCAGTCAAACGTTAGGCCTAAATCAGTGCCTTACAGGATGAGCTTAAAAATAATGGCTTCAGAGGGTTAACTCTATTACTTCTCATTTCATTTTGGATAGTAGGACAAAATACTGTACACTCATTTATTGCTCTCATCCGAGTATCAAACTATGTGATTTGGTAATAACTTTGACAACAAACAATGGTTAAATAATTTCCTCATAATGCATCCACTGTGGACAACAGTACTGTATTCTCTATCTCTGCCTGACCTCTCCTACAGAACATTATAATGGCAGATGCTCTCTATCTTTCTGTGGCTTATTGCTCCTTATGCCCATGACTCATCTGTAACAGTCTCTCTCTCTTTCTCCCTCTCTCTCTCTCTCTCTCTCTCTGTTGATCTATCCTAACCATCCTCTCATTATTTCCAGCCAGCAGCATACCACCCTGCATACCACTGCTGGCTTGCTTCTGAAGCTAAGCAGGGTTGGTCCTGGATGGGAGACCAGATGCCAGATGCTGCTGGAAGTGGTGTTGGAGGGCCAGTAGGAGGCACTCTTTCCTCTGGTCTAAAAAAAAATATCCCAATGCCCCAGGGCAGTGATTGGCACTGCCCTGTGTAGGGTGCCGTCTTTCGGATGGGACGTTAAACGGGTGTCCTGACTTTCTGAGGTCATTAAAGATCCCATGGCACTTATCGTAAGAGTAGGGGTGTTAACCCCGGTGTCCTGGCTAAATTCCCAATCTGGCCCTCAAACCATCATGGTCACCTAATAATCCCCAGTTTACAATTGGCTCATTCATCCCCCTCCTCTCCCCTGTAACTATTCCCCAGGTCGTTGCTGCAAATGAGAACGTGTTCTCAGTCAACTTACCTGGTAAAATAACGGTAAAATAAATAAAATAAATAAATAGGTCGTGCAGGTCAAGGGAAGATGTCTTCATTACGAGTGACTGGAAAAAGTTTGATCTCTCTACGGTTATTTTGGCAGAAGTAGCCATCAAGGACAGGAATAGAGCTGTAATGCTACAGATGTCCTATTGATTGACTCACTGGCAGAATCAATAAAGTTAGGCATTTAAATGGCAGTTTGAGTAGCAGAGACGTTGAGGCTGCTCCTGCACAAACATTGAAAAGATTTACAGTGACATTACCTCAAGGATCTGAATGTTTCTTTGCACTATTAATCATGGCCTATATATGGCCAATCTGAGATACTAATGTCTGAAGAACGTCCACTGAGATTCACAGGCTTTTTATTACCATCACAAACATACAGAGCACATACAGAACCAATGTGACAGCAGTGTACTGGACCAGAAAGGGTTAAAAGTATCTCCTCCATTGTCTATATGTGGGACATGTGGCCTCATTCAGCTACCGGAGATGCCCGCACCACAGCCCACAGCTAGCAGCAAGTTAGCAACCAAGGTCCTCCTGACAGGCAAGGAACTGTATTCATTAATTACTCCCTCCATTCCTCACAGCAAAACTGTAAACAAGACGGGGATATGGGGAACTAGAGAGCGATTAGTGAGATAAAAGAGGAGGAAAAGGAGGAAGGGAGGAGATGGAAAGAGAGAAGGAAGGAAGGAAGGATAGAGGTAGGTGGAATAGAGGAGGGAAAGACAATAAGATGATGAAGGGGAAGGGGTATAAGAAGGGCCAAGGGAGGACAAGGTGAAGGGTAAGGGGAAAAGTGACATATTTTGCAGGTCTGTTTTTGGCGAGCAGGGGACATTGTCGCAGAGGCATCCCTGTGCCTTCTCCCTCTCTAATTATTCCAATTATCATGGCACGCTATGAAAACGTGATTAATAACACAGAAGATATTGTTGTGGCAATTAGCCATATGGTGGTGGGACTCTGCTCTGTCACGATTTTGCCATTAGCATCTACTTATGTTTGTCAGAAGCGTGGAGCCATGACAAGCTCAAGTTCTGCTCACCTTGCACTCCCCACAGAGAGACACACACTGGGGGACTGGGTATTCCTCCTGGCTCCTTGCTTGACTGCATTTTTCATGCAGCATCCGGTCGGAGTGGGGACAAAATGTCAGCTAGCGTCTGGGACGACTCATCAAACTCTGGTGCTCTTGGGGAGGAAAAGGGAAGGAGGAAGGGAGGGGAAGAGGGATACTTATTGGATTATCTGCTGTGGTGTGACATTCAAACACACATCGTTTCTCTCTCTCTGAGATTATTAGGAGATTCAAATTATTTTAACCTATGCTTTTTATTCTCTCTCTCTCTCTCTCTCTCTCTCATACAGGGTCTCGGCCAGTCAAATGACTGCTTTACAGTAAGCAGATTTTTACAGTGAGTCCTCTTGTTAAGACCTGTTGGAATTTTCCAGATGGCAATAAAAATGCATGAGGTCTCCTGGAACCGTGGAGAGCTCCGCCACTTAAGAGAGAAAAACAAAAACACCCAGAGAAAAGGAAGCAGGTAGCTAGTTGATGCTTGGAATCTGATACCCCAAGGACCAGGAGGAGACATCTTCACAGGAGAGTATTGCACTGCTTGGAGAACTGAGGGAGGCAGTGCATTTTGTTAAGCCAACAAACACTCATAAACCAGTTGACAGACAAGACTACAAATTCCGTTTCAAAGATGCGTGAGGAGAGATATAACTTGTCTTTAACCTTCAAAACCATGTTTTTAACCTTCAAAATTATTTACAAAAATCATATAATTTACACTTAGAGCAAGAAAAAGAGTAGGCCTATAGAGGTCTATTCATGTTACATATGGTTGAACAAAACCTGCAACAAAGCAACTGCACTGATTTACCAGTAATATCATTTATAACAGATAAAAATTACATTATTGCCATTAACCCGAGTAAGACAGGTATCATTTCCTTAAAGCTGCAATATGTAACTTTTTGGGTGACCCGACCAAATTCGCATAGAAATGTGACATATATTTCTGTTTCATTCTCATTGAAAGCAAGTCTATGAAGTGGTAGATCTGTTCTATGTGCGATATTTCTATGTTTCTGTTGTTACGTTTCGTTTTTGCGTCTGTTACTTTCGGTGTTGTACACCAGTTTCAAACAGCTAAAAATACAATATTTTTGGTTACTGAAAATATATTTCACAGCGGTTTGGGTGGTACAATGATTTTCTACACTATACATTGCTTGTTATGAAAATTAGGTGACTACTAGAATGTTTACAACCAGGAAATGGCGGAGTGATTTCTGCATATTGCCCCTTTAATAGATTTATTCAAAATCCTCCTTACCTTAGTCGACTCACTTCTGAGCAACATAGAAGCACCTGATAACAACATTGCCATGCCATCAGGGTCCTTAATATGGGCTGAAGAGAGGAGTCGAAGAGGAGGAATATGGGCTTTTCATAGGATCATTAAAACAGCAAGATGGATTCAGTAATTGAATGAAAAAGCAGGATCTGAACAACATCTGTGCCATCCACATAAATCATTTCAATGAGAGGCTCAAACTACAATAAAACCCTCAGCCTTAAAGTCAGAGAAGCTGTCAAATACATCTTAGGGACGCACACGGATGACAAGATAACAGTCCATAGACCGAGCACTTCAACTCACTATTCAAAATAAAGTGGTGGAATGAAAAAGAGGCATGCATGACATGAATGTTACGCAGTCTCTTCTCCTCCTCTTTCTTACTCCCTGTGGAGCGTAAGGCCCCATGACAGGAATATAACACAGCCCCTACACAAGCTAAAGGACAAACGTGTTTACCAAAATAACTCGTAACGCCCGTCAAATGAATTCCTCCACATGTCATTGTGAACTTGTTATTGAGTTGTTTCATTAGTTCTTATATGTAATACTTATTCTTCAGCTTCCACACAATCATCTGGAGTCGACAGGATCAGGAGATTACAATGTTGCTGCTAATACAAAATAATGTTTAAAAGGTAAACGGAATCCAACAGAAATGTCCACCTAAACCAGGGACAGTATTCTGTAATACGATTCAGGTTCACTCTGGATGTCACATGTACCTGCCTTGTTTTTGCAGACGTGGCCGACGTACGAATCTAAAAGGTCAATTTATTTCCTGCATCTTTTTTTGCACTAACAGTTCAAGTGCAATATGGGGGGGTTCTTTGAAGCTCAAGCCCTCAAAAGAGGTAACATTCTTGAGAAGTTGGGAGGGTGCAAATGTCTACCAATATCTCACTAGTGTAAACCACAAACTGTCAAATCTACTCACAACCGACAGACTACTCACGATTGGATTTTGTCAAAATACATGCTGACATCCACTTCTAAGAAGTTTACTACAAAAAATACCATTTAGTTCATTCTACCTTGGTGGTGTGGCAGTGGGTGGTGTTAACGATAGTTCCTTACCGTTTCAGGCTGAATTTAACCTGAAACAAAGTGCAGACTTCATTAATAAAATATCCTTCACTGCCCAGAACAGTATGTGAGTCATACTGTAGCTAAGAACTCATTTAGAGTCATCCTTCCATCCAGTAAAGAGAATGTTCTGTCTGAAAGCTACATTAGTGTATTGACACTATGTGATATAGCTATCAAACATGGTCTAGAAAGCCTGGTTAAATCCAACTTATCAATTTGGTTGACAAACAATCAGACGTGTATGAATGATTGTTAACCTTATATCTAATCTATTTTTATGGTTGTCACGTGAATATTCCCACTGGATTTGACCTCTGACAAAATAGCTAAGACAGTGAAAATGCATGCTGTGTGTAGTCATGATCAACCCAGTAATTATTCAATAATCTAATAACACAATTGGTCATGGTGAATGACTAAGGCATTGACACCAGATGGTGGCTTTGTCGATAAAACCCCACACACACCCTGTGTGTATTTCTCAGCCAAGAAGGCAGTTGGTCAACTGTAACTTTTGCATCTTTCAAATGATCTATGGCTCTGTAGCGGAAGGATGTCTGAGACAGCTACCTGCGGGGTGCTGGAGGGCATGACAATATGATGTCAGCAAGGGTTTGTGCATTATTTTGTGTGTGTGTGTGTGTGTGTGTGTGTGTGTGTGTGTGTGTGTGTGTGTGTGTGTGTGTGTGTGTGTTTAACTATAATTGTAGGGACCAGAAGTCCCCACATGAATAGTAAACAAACAACTGGGGATATTTTGTTAATGATCAAATGTTATTCTAAGGGGTTTAGGGTTAAGATTAAAAAAAAAAATTTCGGGTTAGAATTAGGTTTAGGGTTAGGAGCTAAGGTCAGTTTTCGGGTTAGGGATAGGAGCTAGGGTTGATTTTGAATGGGACTGAATTGTCATTAGTGATACAAGACTGTGTGTGTCTGTGTGTGTAAATATACGTGTGTGTGTGTGTGTGTGTGTGCGCGTGCGTGCGTGCGCGTACGTGTGTGCAGCTCATCACTTGTGATGTCCAGCTCAGTATTTGTATAGTCAACAAACAATATTTCCAGTGTCATTCACTCAAGGATATACTGAATGAACACCACACATGAATGTTTTCTCTTCAGATTGAGAGGGTCTCTTGAGGCTGTTTCATGGCTTTAGATGGCATTTCCTTACTGTCCTCAGTGTCCACCTGTCATTGTACTTTTGTTTAGCTAAGCAGATATGTCTCATCATCAACGTCAATTTAACAGTGAAAGACTGTCAATACGCTGAACTTTGTTGTAGTAAACATCAAAATAAATGGATGTTGGATGAAATTCTGAGAAAATATATCCTATATCTGGTTAATTGTTAATTTTCCACGTAAATGACAACAAGAGAGGCCATTAGGTCACGCATGACTAATCCTGATATCCGTATAAACAGATGTTAATAATTCTCCTATAATTGAGGATGGATAAAGGGAAAGAATTTTGTTCAATTTGATCAAAAAATGTCAGAAAATAGATTGCATAATCAGATTGACATGCTTGTGGATATGAAGATACTGTAGCTATCCTTAAATTGTTTTTTTTACCTAAGGAAATAAACAACAAGTAAATAACTGTTTAAAAATGAACTACTACAATGCATCATTGACATGTTTATATGTGTTTGTATAGTTGCTCATTTAATTGCATTTCATCTACATGGCAAGGTATAGACTTGTACAACCTATTTTGACATGTCATTAGTTAACGGGGAGATGAAGGAAGCCATCTTGTTTTGCTTGAGTTTGTACCAGAGATTGACTGAATGGCACTTTGTAAGGTGGTGGATAAGGTAGGTATTTACACCTCTAAATAGGATTAGACACAATACAGAAGATTAACACTTCCTCTATCTGCACATCTTTTTTGTTCTCCTTCATTTGTCTGCTGGTTGTTGTTGTTGATTTGTGATCCTAATGGCAGATATCCATGTTGAATTCCCATGTAACGTTGGCGTCTGATTATCCCTCTAATGCGACTTCTTTATTTGGAAAGAATCGGTTCCACTGGCAGTGAAAATCAGTGGGATTGTTGTATTCGATCTGTATCCTGCATCTGCCAAGGAGTACATTAATGTCGGCTTCACTGCAGACTCCAGCCTGCATTACTATCTTATCAGTGAACATGTAAAATAATGACAATCCCTTTCACACAAAACAATTGCGCTCTCACTTAAAATATGATGGTGAAGTGTATATATACTGAACAAAAAATATAAACACAACATTTAAAGTGTTGGTCCCATGTTTCATGAGCTGAAATAAAAGATACCCGAAATGTTCCATATGAAAAGTGTTAGTGAGCATTTCTTCTTTGCCAAGATAATCCATCCGCCTGACAGGTGTGGCATATCAAGATGCTCATTAAACAGCATGATCATTACACAAGTGCACCTTTTGCGGTTTACAATAAAAGGCCACTCTAAAATGGGTCGTTTTGTCACACAATAGAATGCCACAGATGTCTCAAGTTTTGAGGGAGTAAACAGTGCCTTGCAAAAGTATTCATCCTCCTTGGCGTTTTTACTATTTTGTTGCATTGCAACCTGTAATTTAAATAGATTTTTAATTTGATTTCATGTAATGAACATACACAAAACAGTCCAAATTGGTAAAGTGAAATGAAAAAAATAACTTCTTTAAAAATTAAAAATAAATACAAAATACAGAAAAGTGGTGCGTGCATATGTATTCCCCCTTTGCTATGAAGCCCCTAAATAAGATCTGGTGTAACCAATTACCTTCAGAAGTCAAATAATTAGTTAAATAAAGTCTACCTGTGTGAAATCTAAGTGTCACATGATCTGTCACATGATCTCAGTATCTATACAACTGTTCTGAAAGGCCCCAGAGTCTGCAGCACCACTAAGCAAAGGGCACCACCAAGCAAGCAGCACCATGAAGACCAAGGAGCTCTCCAAACAGGTCAGGGACAAAGTTGTGGAGAAGTACAGATCAGGGTTGGGTTATGAAAAATATCAGAAACTTTGAACATCCCACAGAGCACCATTAAATACACTGTTAACAAATGGAAAGAATATGGCACCACAACAAACCTGCCAAGAGACGGCCGCCCACCAAAACTCACGGACCAGGCAAGGAGGGCATTAATCAGAGAGGCAACAAAGAGACCAAAGATAACCCTGAAGGAGCTGCAAAGCTCCACAGTGAAGATTGGAGTATCTGTCCATATGACCACTTTAAGCCGTACACTCCACAGAGCTGTGCTTTACAGAAGAGTGGCCAGAAAAAGTCATTGCTTAAAGAAAGAAATAAGCAAACACTTTGGTGTTCTCCAAAATGCATGTGGGAGACTCCCCAAACATATGGAAGAAGGTACTCTGGTCAGATTAAACTAAAATGTAGCTTTTTGGCTGTCAAGGAAAACGCTATGTCTGGCGCAAACCCAACATCTCTCATCACACCGAGAACACCATCCCCACAGTGAAGCATGGTGGTGGCAGCATCATGCTGTGGGGATGTTTTTCATCGGCAGGGACTGGGAAACTGGTAAGAATTGAAGGAATGATGGATGGTGCTAAATACAGGGAAATTATTGAGGGAAACCTGTTTCAGTCCTCCAGAGATTTGAGACTGGGACGGAGGTTCACCTTCCAGCAGGACAATGACCCTAAGCATACTGCTAAAGCAACACTCAAGTGGTTTAAGGGGAAACATTTAAATGTCTTGGAATAGCCTAGTCAAAGCCCAGACCTCAATCCAATTGAGAATCTGTGGTATGACTTAAAGATTGCTGTACACCAGCGGAACCCATCCAACTTGAAGGAGCTGGAGCAGTTTTGCCTTGAAGAATGGGTGATGGGCCTGGCTCCCAAGTGGGTGGGCCGATGCCCTCCTAGGCCCATTGCTGTACCCCTTTCCAGTCATGTAAATTCCATTAATTTGGGCCTAATGAATTTATTTCAACGGACTAATTTCCTTATATGAACTGTAACTCAATAAGATCCTTGAAATTGCTGCATGTTGCGTTTATATTTTTGTTCAGTATATATTTTTAATTGTGTTAATCTTACTCCTCTAATTGTATTTTAACGTGTTGACATGTACACTGGTTAAAGAAAGTGGCACCAGAGAAATTAAACAATATCCTGTGTATTTTCCCAAATTGGAACTTTCATCATAATTAGCTACATCAAAACTTCTGACAATTTTCTATAATAATCTGTGATATCTACCGATAAATTTAAAAACAACTTTAAAGGCATCGTTCCATCTGTGTTCATCATTACAATATTGCTTACTTTAATGTGAAGTTTTGTTTATATTACATTTTCTTCTGATCTTTTATGATTGGAGTTGTAATTAGAGTGTAGATTGCATTGGCGGGTTATGGGATGCACTGCTTTATGGCCTACTATAAATCAAGTTTATTTATGTTGCTTCTGTAATGAATAAAAAAAACAGACCTTTATTGGCAGAAAGCAGAGTGAAACTTTCTTTCAAGACTTTAAAAAGGAAGATAGGGTAAATAGAAAATGTAGTGAAAAAATGCCAAAAAGTACAAGGTATCTGACATTGTAGTGAATCCTTTGTCCTGTCTTAGACTGTCCTTGTCTTGCAGACGAACTGTATTGTACAGTATCAATTAGTTGAGGGCTATTTAATGTCTTCATTACACATTATTAATTCCGGTATTAGGCCAGTAATGTTAAGTGTCACTCGCTTCCTTGTTACTCAACCTGCAATACAAACTAAGGTCAGGAACTTACATAGAACAGCTTCACTGAACAGATTAGCAATTAAACCAAATTCACAAACGTAAAACAACCTTGACATTTTCCCTGTCTCTGTTCAAAGACTAGACAAAACAATTCTATAACAGTCAAAACTGTCCAAACATATGTGCTTTGATTTTTTTCTGTCTCCATGCTTTGTTTTGTCTACTGAAGCTCTGCCAAGACAACCACTGATGTTTCAAACTGTGACATTTCCCACTATAAAGTGATTATCCGTTTTGATTCATTAGCTTGTAGGATGCTGCACATGAAGAGAAAGTTCACCTGAACATTGAAGTATGCTTATTTTGAGGAACAATTTCACAAATCTGCAGCTAGTTGAACAGAAGTGATTAAAGTCACGCAGAAGAAAAGGAATTCCATGACCCTGATTTTCAAACAGGTAGTCACTTTATCAACAACTTACAGAGACAATGCATACAGGGAGAAAAATTCCCAAAGGACAGAGTAGAAAGAACATTTCTGGATGTAGGAAGCCTCATAATCATGATCTGGTTGGCCGTCACAGTCAACAAACAGACAATAAATACTGTACACATTACAGATAAGTAAAGAAAGTGAATGTGGAAAGATAGGAACGATAAGCTGGATGCTAATATGACCTTACATGTGCTTCACCAAAATGAAGGTCGCTGTGATAGAACATTTATTTTGACTGGCGATTTTCTGCATCTAGCAAAGTCCCATCAGGTAGCCTAATTTCAGATGTGTTCATTGTAAATAGGATTATTAGGGAAATCGTTCTGCTTGCAAAGCATGAGGGTTCGAGCCGCGCTCCCTACCTGTTTCATTACGGTATACATTGCATTTGGAAAGTATTCAGACCCCTTGACTTTTTCCACATTCTGTTACCTTACAACCTCTCACCAATCTACACACAATACCCCATAATGACAAAGCGAAAACAAGTTTTATGAAATCTATTAAAAATAAACAACAGAAATACCTTATTTACATAAGTATTATAGACCCTTCGCTAGGAGACTCGAGATTGAGCTCAGGTGCATCCTGTTTCCATTGATCATACTTGAAATGTTTCTATAACTTGATTCGAGTCCACCTGTGGTAAATTCAATTGATTGGATTTGATTTGGAAAGGCACACCTGTCTATATATGGTCAGAGCAAAAACCAAGCCATGAGGTCAAAGGAATTGTCCGTAGAGCTACGAGACAAGATTGTGTTGAGGCACAGATCTGGGGAAGGGTACCAAAAAATTTCCGCAGCATTGAAAGTCCTCAAGAACACAGTGGCCTCCATCATTCTTAAAAAGAAGACGTTTGGAACCATCAAGACTCTTCCTAGAGCTGGCCGTTGGTCACTCTGACAGAGCTCCAGAGTTCCTCTGTGGAGATGGGAGAAGCTTCCAGAAGGACAACCATCTCTGCAGCACTCCACCAATCAGGCCTTTAAAGTAGAGTGGCCAGACGGGAGCCAATCCTCAGTTAACGTCAGAATCGAGGGAAAGATGAACGGAGCAAAGTACAGAGAGATCTTTGATGAAAACCTGCTCCAGAGCGCTCAAGACCTCAGATTGGGGCGAAGGTTCACCTTTCAACAGGACAATGACCCTAAGCACACAGCCAGGAAAACGCAGGAGTGTCTTTGGGACAAGTGTCTGAATGTCCCAGCCAGAGCCCGGACTTGAACCTGTCCGAATATCTCTAGAGAGACCTGAAACAAAATGTGGAAAAAGTCAAGAAGTCTGAATACTTTCCGAATGCACTGTAAAATTGTAATATTTGGTACACATTTAAATGTTCTTTCGTTTTTGTTCGTCATACTGCACAATTCCTTGTTTGGCATTTTGAAGCGTCTGCATTGACCTCGTCTATAGCATTCTACGATTCCCAGGGTGAATTTTGTCTCCCGTGATGCAATACTCTGCATAACTAGCCAGCAGTTAGCTTACTAGCTAGCTGGCTATCAAGCCCAGATGAAGCTTAGTCTTATTATATTGCTTATTATGTCATAAGTTATGAGCGCATTTCACAACAGTCCAAACAACATGTAGCCCTGTTAGAAGAACATAACCTTTATTGTGACATTTACAGGCAAATCATTTCAAGCAGTCCACCATAGTCCCTGTGCCCAAGAACACTAGGGTAACCTGCCTAAATGACTACCGACCCGTAGAACTCACGTCTGTAGCCATGAAGTGCTTTGAAAGGCTGGCCATGGGTCACATCAACACCATTATCCCAGAAACCCTAGACCCACTCCAATTTGCATTCTGCCCCAACAGATTACACAGATGATGCAATCTCTATTGCACTCCACAGTGCCCTTTCACACCTGGATAAAAGGAACACCTATGTGAGAATGCTATTCATTGACTACAGCTCAGCGTTCAACACCATAGTTTTTATTTTTTTATTTCACCTTTATTTAACCAGGTAGGCTAGTTGAGAACAAGTTCTCATTTACAACTGCAACCTGGCCAAGATAAAGCAAAGCAGTGCGACACAAACAACAACACAGAGTTACACATGGAATAAACAAACATACAGTCAATAATACAATAGAAAAGTCTATATACAGTGTGTGCAAATGAGGTAGGATAAGGGAGGAAAGGCAATAAATAGGCCACAGTGGCGAAATAATTACAATATAGTGCCCTCAAAGCTCACCACTAAGCTAAGGACCCTGGGACTAAACACCTCCCTCTGCAACTGGATACTGGACTTCCTGACTGGCCGCCCCCAGGTGGTAAGGGTAGGTAACAACATATCCGCCACGCTGATCCTCAACACAGGGGCCCCTCAGGGGTGCGTGCTAGTCCCCTCCTGTACTCCCTGTTCACTCATGACTGCACGGCCAGGCACGACTCCAACACCATCATTAAGTTTGCCGATGACACAACAGCGGTAGACCTGATCACCAACAATGACGAGACAGCCTATAGGGAGGAGGTCAGAGACCTAACCGTGTGGTGTAAGGACAACAACCTCTCCCTCAATGTGATCAAGACAAAGAAGATGATTGTGGACTACAGGAAAAGGAGGACCAAGCACGCCCCCATTCTCATCGATGGGGTTGCAGTGGAGCAGGTTGAGAGCTTCAGGTTCCTTGGCGTCCACATCACCAACAAACAGGAGACTGAAAAGATGTGGCATGGGTCCTCAAAAGGTTCTACAGCTGCACCATCGAGAACATCCTGACGGGTTGCATCACTGCCTGGTATGGCAACCGCTCAGCCTCCGACCGCAAGGCACTACAGAAGGTAGTGCGTATGGCACAGTACATCACTGGGGCCAAGCTTCCTGCCATCCAGGATCTCTATACCAGCGGTGTCAGAGGAAGGCCCTAAAAATTGTCAAAGACTCCAGCCACCCTAGTCATAGACTGTCCTCTCTGCTACCGCACGGCAAGCGGTACCGGAGCGCCAAGTCTAGGTCCAAGAGGCATCTAAACAGCTTCTACCCCCAAGCCATAAGACTCCTGAACATCTAATCAAATGTCTACCCAGACTATTTGCATTGCCCCCCCCCCTCTCTTTTACACTGCTGCTACTCTCTGTTATTATCTATGCATAGTCACTTTAATAACTCTACCTACATGTACATATTACCTCAATTATATCAACGAACTGGTGCCCCCGCACATTGACTGTAACGTGTGCGCTGGGAGTCAGGAAGCAAGTTCAGGGAATGAATACATTTAATGAATGAACGAAACCTAATACAAAACAAGAAACACGAACAACGCACAGACATGAAACTGAAACAGAAACAATAACGCCTGGGGAAGGAACCAAAGGGAGTGACATAAATAGGGCAGGTAATCAAGGAGGTGATGGAGTCCAGGTGAGTGTCATTAGGCGCTGATGCGCGTAATGAAGGTGACAGGTGTGCGCAATAATCAGCAGCCTGGTGAACTAGATGCCGGAGAGGGAGCACACGTGACAGTACCCCCTCCCAGACACGCGGCTCCAACAGCAAGACGACGACCAAAATGATGATCCTGGGGATCAGGAGTTGACCAGTCATCTCTGCTGAGGCGCGGTAACCTGTCATTCTGGCTGAGGTGCGGGAGCATGTTAACCTAGAGCACCGGAGAGAGAGCATACATGACAGTACCCACTCCTTGGCGTGCGGCTCCAGCCGCAGGACGCCAACCTAAGGGACGATCCCGGGGTATAGGAGCGGCCTGGTCACCTCCGCTGAGGTGCAGAAACCTGACGAACCGGCTAAGGTGTGAGAGCCTGACAAGCTGGCTGAAAACTCCCCGGTTGCTTCTGTCGAGGCACGGGAACCAGTTCACCCAATTGAGGCATGGGAGCCTATCAATCCCGTTGAGGTATGGAGACCTGTCGAGCCAGCTGAGGCAGGGGAACCCGTCGAACCCGCCGAGGCATAGGAACCTGTCAAGCCTGCTGAGGCATGAGAGTCCAACGAACCGGCTGAGACCAACCTGGTAGCTCCGGTACTGACACCCGGACCCAACATCACCTCCAACACACAAAAAAACCACTCCCTGATGCTTCCCTTTGGTGAGGCGTTATTCTGTAACGTGTGCACTGGGAGTCGGGAAGCAAGTTCAGGGAGTGAATCATTTAATCAATAAACTAAACATGATACAAAACACAAACAACGCACAGACATGAAACTGAAACAGAAACAATAATGCCTGGGGAAGGAACCAAAGGGAGTGACATAAATAGGGCAGGTAATCAAGGAGGTGATGGAGTCCAGGTGGATGTCATGAGGTGCTGATGCGCGTGACAATGGTGATAGGTGTGTACAATAATCAGCAGCCTGGTGACCTAGAGGCCGGAGAGGGAGCACACGTGACACGTGACTCTGTACCGGTACCCCCTGTATATACTGCTGCTCTTTAATTATTTGTTACTTTATCATTGTTTGGGGGAGGTATTCTTCTTAAAACTGCTTTGTTGGTTAGGGGCTTGTAAGCAAGCATTTCACTGTAAGGTGTTTTCGGGCACATGTGACAAATAGAATTTGATTCGATTTTTTGATTTGATTGGAAATGGCTTTCGATTGTCAATTATACCCAAACAGGGTTCTTGAAAAAATACACAGAGGTATGATTACACATTTGTGGAATTCTGTACTCTGAAACAAGTTGTGAGACAAACAGGCATAAACGATAAAGGTAAAATATAGCACAAAAAAAACAGCATTGGGAAAAACAGAATCATCTTCCAAATGGATTTGGAGGGAGGTGAGGGGCTAAATCGGTCTTGTTCATTTGTGATGGACTTGGCGTGAGACTTGTGCTTGGATAAAGAAAAGACGGTTACACCAGAAATCGTCTGTTCCTTGATTGTTGCTGTATACACAGTCTAGCGTTTTCCCTCTTCTTACCTTCTAACAAACGATGCAGAACCTGATGCACCACAATCACCCATTAATCCCTCTCTCTGCCGGATCCCAGCCAGGTAATTACTGTTTAAAAATATTTCATCCCATTCTCTCAAGAAAAGGAGACAAGTGGAAACAAAGACAACACTGTTCTAAACAACGACAAAGGGACGCTTTAAATTCTCTCCCTTTCTCTGGTAGAATTGGTGGCTTTGTTGTCACACGGTGCAAGGTGTCTGAAACAAAATCTGTTGCTATTTCATATTCAAATGTTGCAGTCACGCTCTAGTTTCTACACTGAGAAGTTGGGTCTATGTCTTTGTGGGGGAGGGACACTTTTCTGCTCACTGCAATGTATATGAAGCCACTCTGTGTACTTGCCTTGCACAACAGTTTAAACCAAGCGGAAAGCTACATTTTAACTCATAATTCTCATGGCAAAAGATTTTATCACATTTTGGTTTCCTTTATTTCAAACAGTTGCAGTATGAATATAAACTAAGAAAAAAAAGAAACGTTCCTTTTTCAGGACCCTGTCTTTCAAAGATAATTCCTAAAAATCCAAATAACTTCACCGATCTTCATTGTAAAAGGTTTAAACACTGTTTCCCATGCTTGTTCAATGAACCATAAACAATTAATGAACATTTACGTGTAGAACGGTCGTTAAGACACGAACAGCTTACAGATGGTAGGCAATTAAGGTCACAGTTATGAAAACTTAGGACACTAAAGAGGCCTTTCTACTGACTCTGAAAAACACCAAAAGAAAGATGCCCAGGTCCCTGCTCATCTGCGTGAACGTGCCTTAGGCATGCTGCAAGGAGGCACGAGAACTGCAGATGTGGCCAGGGCAATAAATTGCTAAATCTGTACTGTGAGACGCCTAAGACATTGCTATAGGGAGACAGAACGGACAGCTGATTGTCCTCGCAGTGGCAGACCACATGTAACAACAACTGCACAGGATCGGTACATCTGAGTATCACACCTGCGGGACAGGTGCACGATGGCAAAAACAACTGCCCGAGTTACACCAGGAACACACCATCCCTCCATCAGTGCTCAGACAGTGCTCTTCACTGACGAGTCGCGGTTTTGTCTCACCAGGGGTGATGGTCGGATTCGCGTTTATCATCGAAGGAATGAGCGTTACACCAAGGCCTGTACTCTGGAGCGGGATCGATTTGAGGGTGAAGGGTCCGTCATGGTCTGGGGCGGTGTGTCACAGATTCATCGGACTGAGCTTGTTGTCATTGCAGGCAATCTCAACGCTGTGCGTTATGGGGAAGACATCCTCCTCCCTCATGTGGTACCCTTCCTGCAGGCTCATCCCGACATGTCCCTCCAGCATGACAATGCCACCAGCCATGCTGCTCGTTCTCTGCGTGATTTCCTGCAAGACAGGAATGTCAGTGTTCTGCCATAGCTAGCGAGGAGCCAGGATCTCAATTCAATTGAGTACGTCTGGGACCTGTTGGATCGGAGGGTGAGGGCTAGGGCCATTCCCCCCAGAAATGCCCGGGAACTTGCAGGTGCCTTAGTGGAAGAGTGGGGTAACATCTCACAGTAAGAACTGGCAAATCTGGTGTCGTCCATGAGGAGATACACTGCAGTACTTAATGCAGCTGGTGGCCACACCAGATACTGACTGTTACTTTGATTTTGATCCCCCCTTTTGTTCATGGACACATTATTCAATTTCTGTTAGTCACATATCTGTGGAACTTGTTCAGTTTATGTCTCAGTTGTTGAATCTTGTTATGTTCATACAAATATTTACAGATGTTAAGTTTGCTGAAAATATACACAGTTGACAATGAGAGGACGTTTATTTTTTTTGCTGAGTTTACTAATATGTATGATACTGTCCTTAGAGAGTAGCATGTTCATCCATTCACAACCTGTCCTGTTTGTGTGTACAGTCAACCCTCAGATTGTGACCTCTTCCTGACACTGTAACTATTGAAGCCATTAACAAAGGCTGTGCTGTTCAGACAGTTGAAGATACGTGTAGGTGACATGGATTAATGAGATAAACCAGACCTGAGTGACATGCCAGCTGTATTGTGGGAAAGTTTTGAATTTGCTCAGAGATATGACATGATCTGATTATGATCATCTACAGCATTTGACCTGTTCTGCACCACTGTAAAAGAACATCTGAGCTACCAAATTAACTATTCCTCAACCGCTTGTAAAATACCATAGAGGTGATGTTTGCACGCTGAATCTGTTATACTTTTTTCGAGTGGTTTGTGCAAAGAATGAGTATCAGTCTAACTATCAAAATGGCAAGTTAAGTCGGATAGAAAAAAATATGCTAGACCACAACATTATCTCAAAATATTCCACCTCTCAGAGATTTGATGCATTGAAAATATCTATTTCTCAGGTTCTTAATTAGGAAATTAAATCTTGGTTATATTGTGACATTTTGCCCCTAAAAATAGATGACAATGCTACACATATCAGGAGGTGTGAAATGCTGGCTGTGGCAGAAGATGTCATGATAAGTAAGTAGGCAATGCTCAGAGGGAACATCAAACACTCCGTTTGCCACAGTATGAACCCTGCACGTGACAGCATAATACTCTATAGCCTATGTCTTTACATGTCCATTGACTAGCCTCAGAATGTCAAAATACTGTATATTCACATACAGTGTAGTGGACATAAATGACATCTTCATGATATTTACTGAACATCTTCTTTGTGTGGCTTTCCAGCAGACTAGACGCTGTGTTAAGTATTGCTTCCTCTCTCAGGTCGGAGTTCGAATTGCATATTTTGGTCACTAAAAGAACAATCCAGCACGCAGTAAAAACTGAACAGCACCATTCATGGTCACCACCCCCCCTGGTGAGTTAGTTAAAGCCCCCTAACTAACTCTGAGCCCTATGATGCTGATGACCCTCTCAAGGCGACCTTGTGCCTGTTTGTATTGCCGGTTGTGTGAGCACAGGCGGTGGAGTCAGCAATACTGCTGGGTAATGCAGAGGAGAGGAGCTCAGGTGTGCTGACAGGTAGCGCTCAAGGCCCTCAGGGGCCCCATGGGAAATCAGATGCTGTGCTACTCTCACCAAATGAGTGTGTTTACCAATCGGGAAAAACAAACACACGTACACAGAGGATGGCTGTTCCTCTGTGTGAGTGGAGAAGAGACAATGTACTGAACTACCAGGGTATAGTAGGAGTGAGAGAGGGTATCAAGTACTGTCGTGAACGAGGGTTTTGCGTCACGTGTCGGCCGCACAGGGACGGAACCCACGCTTTATGGAGCCAATGCATTTAATACCGACAAGGACATTTTATGAACATTAGTTGTTTTATTGGAACAAATTAAAGGGAAGGTATTCACATTATGCAGTCTACCAGCCTGGTATCAAAGATTAGACGTAACATAATAAATGTAAATCTGGAACACTTCAATTAGTATGATATGTTACGTTTGGTATGGTTACTTACATAAAACAGATGGTTACTTAAGGCAAAAACATGGGTGGGTGGGCATATAACACAAACGTCTAGCAACGCAAAGGTTGCGAGTTTGAATCTCAGGCCGGACAACTTTAGCATTTAGCTAATTAGCAACTTTTCAACAACTTACTACTTTTTAACTACTTTGCAACTACTTAGCATGTTAGCTTACCCTAACCCTAACCTTAACCCTTTTAGCTAACCCTTTAACCTAACTCCTAAACTTAACCCTAACCTTAACCCTAAACCCCAGCTAGCTTCAGTTAGTCACCTAGCTAGAATTCGTAAAATTCCATAAGTTTTGTCAATTTTTACCGTATTGTACGCTTTGCAAATTCGTAACATATAATACAAATTGTAAATCGTAACATATCATACAAAATGGAGTGCCTCGGATTTATATACAGAATAATACGACATGCTCTGAGATCAGGTTGTGAGTCTACAGGCTATAAGGCCCATTGGTGTGTAGGTGGACCGACTTTGCAATAACTTTAATAACTATTACTTCATCATCAATGCACATCCAAATGTATAACAGATCAAATCAGTTTTCTAAATGATACAACAAAATGCCAAATCAGAGGACGGTTGGAGAACAAATTGGCTGTAATGTTTTTTAACCTCTCTCAGTGGGATTATTGGTTTGCACTATGTGTACTATTCTACAGAGAACCCATAGTAGAGTGTGTTTCTCAACCCCAATGTGCAGTCTCATACACTACAAACACAAAGAATTAACTTCTGAGGGTTTAATGCCTAAACGCAAGAATATGGATGTGAAATTATCACGGGGAAACAGCAGGGTGTGAAAAAAAGAGCCTCTTTAAGCCCACAAACACACTGCTTCTGACATGGAAACCTGGCCAAGCCCATGGTTTCCTCTAATCCCAGCTACAGACTGATGCTATAGGTGTGTGTGTGTGTGTGTGTGTGTGTGTGTGTGTGTGTGTGTGTGTGTGTGTGTGTGTGTGTGTGTGTGTGTGTGTGTGTGTGTGTGTGTGTGTGTGTGTGTGTGTGTTCTCCTTTTTAATTAGAATTCTTTCTGCCAAAATATGTGTTTTGTTGTTGTGACCAGTAAAAAAAAATATATATATATACAGAAAAATATACAATGAATCAGTGAGATGCAGAGTGCCAAGGTGTCTGGAATCGCTATTAATTGAATAGGTGATTCTGATGGCTGATATAGTGTAAAAAATGACCACCAACACCGTAAAATCATATAATTGAAAGAAAACTGTAACAAAGATACAAATATAGATAATATTAATAACAATGCAAAACGCAAAACGCAAAAATAACACCTCAAGGAAATGACAGGTCTGATTCATCTTTACATGGTTGCTTTTCCTCCTTGTAGTTTAGCTCTTATGAAGCAGAAACCCAAGAGGACCGTGCTCAAAGGACACGCAGGTTGACGCTCCCTTAACCTTGAGCAATAATATATCATTACCTCCAATGTGTGTAGCTAGAAATAAACAGACTGTATAGCAGCTAAACAAACAACTTGTATTGCTACTCCAGGGCTTTGCTGCATGTTTATCTGCACCCCCATAATCACAAAGATTGCCAAAGTTGAACTGATTCCTTTCCCTACAATTATGTAAATACTGTTTTGTACAATGTTGACTATAGATTAGAAAGCAATGGGGTGTTTTAATGTAAATGGTGTTGAAATCTATTCTATTTATCTATTTGGACATGCTTTCTCATTTCATTTCTATAACGTCATATTGACATTAGGGGGTGCTGGAATACTTCAGAGGGGAAATGTTTAGGAGAGTTTGATTTGAGTTGTGATGATACAGAGAGCTTGAAATCTCATATAATTTAAAGAATTTTATAACATTTTTAATTTAAAGAAGGATTTAGATGAGTAGAATAACGACATCCAAATCTAAATCACAATACTATACAATCCACAGTAAAGTGCATTTAGGAATATTCTGGAAATAATGTTTATTCCAAATGTAAAAGGTATTTTGCATTTGACCTTCTACAAAATAGTAAATAAATACATACTTGTTCGTTAAAACAGAAATGCTAATTTTCACATACTGTATTCCACATGTATATGCATTTGAATATATGTAAAAGCAACATGCAAAAATGTATACATCAATAACAGACATATACTCAGTCCATCATCCACATAGGGTGAATATAGCATCAAATCTTCCATACAAGCTCAACTCAAACTTCTACCAAGTAACTTATTCAAAGTAAAACTCATGAATTATTTAAGAGAACACATTTCCCCTTGTTTATTTATATATACATATGTATAAAATATCATTTATTCTAAGAGGGTCTATAAATCAAAAGTATTCCTGGAGAATAACAGATAAGTGAGGTTATTGTGCAATGAGGCCAGCTGGTGGTAATAATTTAATGACGTTTTACAGGCGCTATAAAGACAGAAAACAGATGTGGCATTAAGGATTATAAAGTTGGTAAAACTTTTAACAAGTGAGATGTATTTCGGCAGTACAACAACACAACCACAGAATAAAAGGAATTTACACATCCTTCAATTCCAAAGCTATCAATCACACGCATGTTATTCCTCTGGGAGCGTCTTTACATGCATATTTATCAGCTCAACATGCTAATTTCCGCTGCTATACGCCCGCCAGGCACGTCTCCAGGCGTGTTTATGACTCATAATTGTTGATATCCTTTGATATATTTCTCTCAACTAAGACATCATTTGGCTTTTGTGGTCTAAAGTCAATGAGGCACAATGACCCGGGCTTTCAATTCAAATTTACAGTTCAATATCTTTTATATGCTATTCAGAGCCTGCAGAGGGGCTGCTCAAAGGATAGGAGTTAACAGCAATGTATTGTAATGCTCTTTGCTAGGGATACAATAAAGCTCAGGTCAAGGTTAGCTAATTGAATTGAGAATCTGGTTAATAATGGAGGTGGTTTCTGCTGCATTTGGTGGTGTAAATGTCCCTGGTGTTATCTATAGCTGTTTCCTTAAGTATCTTGAATTAAGACTGAGAACGAATCTGTACCTGGAAGCAACATATGCTAGTATTGCACTAGAAGTTGCACTTACAAAACAGTTTTTTTTACAAGTTTCTCTTCCTCTGCTAAACAATTAACTCAGAAACATTGTAGGCATATAAGAGTGCCACATTGAAAATGCAAGATCATCAGCATGCATTTACATTGCTAAGGAGCATCTATGGCAGATGTATGAAGCATCTCAGCATAAATTCAACACTGTTGTGGGGAATGAGTGGGAGATCTTTCTCTGCCCCCCCCTTTCTCTTTGCCGCAGACACCTGCCGCCAAGCGCACACCTCCAGGGAACAAACATCTGAGAAATGCAATTTGAGCGTTTCAGCGCCACAAAGAGAAGACAAACAATGCTGGGGAAAACGAGGGGATAAACACGCGCAGATTTGACGCTGGACAAACATGTCGCGTTACTCCAATTCACAAACGGCCTTGCCACGTTCCACGCGCACAGGTGTGGAAATTCAAGGACAAACTTGATTTCTGCGGTGGCCGTTGTTGTTGGTTTGTTTGCTTGTTTGTTCCATCATTGTTTCACAGGTTGGCTCCTTGAGGGATATAGTCCTTTAGCTTGCCAACAGGAGGACATGGTTCCTAGGCTGTGAGGACGAGAGTCTATCTTGTTAAACATAGGGTTAGAAGATGAAATGGACAAACAGGGATCGTTCATTCACCTGCATTCAAGAGCATGCCAAAAAACACGAACTGATAGTTTTGGCTAATTCGTCTCTTACACTCGCCTCCCTAGAAATATGATATACCTAAGTAAACTGTAAACTGACTGGTGCACACAAACAGCCTACCAAGATTGGGTTTATTATTATTTTTTATGCATTTATTTTTTACTTCAGTTTATTTTAGTAAATACTTTCTTAACACGTATTTTTCTTAAAACTGCATTGTTGGTTAAGGGCTTGTAAGTAAGCATTTCACTGTGAGGTCTAACCTGTTGTATTCAGCATTTCACTGTGAGGTCTAAACCTGTTGTATCAGCATTTCACTGTGAGGTCTAAACCTGTTGTATTCAGCATTTCACTGTGAGGTCTAAACCTGTTGTATTCAGCATTTCACTGTGAGGTCTAAACCTGTTGTATTCAGCGCATGTAACAAATAACATTGATTTGACTTGATTTACTAGTTTGGAGTTCTGGAAGTGAGGTTGGCAGAGAAGAAATATCTTGTCTCCTCTTTCAAAAACCTGAGAAAAGAAATGAAAAGAAAAAAACATTTTTGGCTCTAGCTTTCTAGTTGCACTGAACCATATGATGCTGATGACCCTCTGAAGGGTTAGAGCTAATATTGTGAAGAGTGCTTCATTTCCCCCCTAATCTGTGAATATAAAGAACAAGTCAGATGTGTCATGTTTCATTTATACATTACAAATAATAATAATGTGGGTGTCAAAACTGTCAAAAGTTATTTTACATAATGTAGTTAATAGCCATCCCCTGCGATGACACTGCTAGAGGAAACATCTTAAACCCACTTAATTCAAATCAACAACAACCCAGGTGTGTGAAAAATGGAAGGGCTGGCAGAAATATGAATTATTAATGGTGAATTTAAGTATTATAACAGAAAATCAATGAACATACCTGGCTTAATTAACATGCAAAATGTTTTCCATAATCCAGTACAGTATAATTATGCCTCGCTATTCTGGAACACGTTAGCTTTAGCTTTTTTTAAAGTACACAACACCTGTTTACTTTGTTCGCTCTTTTTTCCCCCACTCATAATGATAACAGGGCTCTTAAATAATGTTCAGCCATGAGTTTATATTGAATCTGGACTAATCACTTGAAGCAGGATGTGAACTTCATGTCCAAGGTCTGGAATAACATAGTAATATGACTTAAGGTGGACTATTAAATAACGGTAAACCTAATGAGACTTTTCACGACTAGTTATGATTGCTAGACATGCTTAATCACTGAACATGTATAGGATCTTAATTTGATCACTCTTTTGTTGCTGAGAATTTGTGCAGGAAATGCAAACTTGTAATGTATTCTACTTTTAAAAAGGCTTCTAAAATTTGCAATTTCCACTTTAAAATGTCAGACTTGATTTGCCATAACGAAAAATGTATCAATCCCTACACAAAATGTCCATTAACTATAATCCACATAATAATTCACATTTCCTCTTGCTGCTGGACTATTTTCCTACTGTAGCAAGCTGGCTCAAATTAAGATCCTACATCTATACATAAAGATCAATCTCAGTTATTGATGGAAGAAAACACTGTAACATGTCTAGTAATCACTGATTAACACTGACACTACAAGTGTGACCAGTGGCACTGAGCAAGACTTCCCATCATTCCTGAAGGAGAACGCAGAACAGCTTGAGCGGGCACCAACGTGGGACTGGGATTTTTTGGCAAGTCCAACTTTATCAGCATAAACATGCGTTAACGAAAACAAACACGACCCAGACTGCTAATTACCACTTGGTTGGACCTCTGTCCCTATTCCTCACCATCAGAGTCAAAATGGCCACTCTCCACCACACCCTCACCATCAAGGAACCTGCAGGAAACCTGTACCCTAAAATACAACCCTTGTTGCACAGAATAATACGTTGACACATCTCTACCCCCAGTGAAACCCATTATTTCCCATGCAAAGTTACAAATTACACAAGTTCCGGGCCATGTGGCCTGAACCAACGCCAAATCCGACACCACTAATTGTACTAATTGCCTAAGCCTGGCCAACACTTTTCATTGGTCCGGAGCCTGCAATGTCACAGGAAGCTAATGAGAGCTAAATAATGTATGTGAACCCCTCTAATTGCACCATTTCTCATTTTGGTTACCAATTCTGGAATCAGAGGCGGGATGCCAAAATATTGCTGGTAGTCATTGTTGTGCTAAATATCAATTCCACGCCAAATCTTTCAGGTAGACACAATATGTGTAGAGCTGGAGCTGAATCAGGTCTTGAAGCAGTGCCTTTTCTTTCCCTGGACAGTATGATCATCACACCGCATATTATGGTCTAAAAAAGGTGGATGTATTACTATAATTTTGTATCATATGATCAATACAGTGTTACAAAATAAAACAATTCCTCTATTGTGAGACTGAAAGCAATCAATTCAGTGAATAATCTCAACTGAAACATGCCCACCATGGGTTAATATAGTACTGTATTTATTCTAGATGTGCCAACTGATGCATACAGTATCATCAGGTAACCAGTCTATTCTGGCATATGCCACCTGGGGGTGGGCGTATGTGTGTGTGTATGTGCAGGTGTGTGTCTGTGTGAGAGAGAGAGAGCGCGCGCGCGTGTGTGTGTGTGTGTGTGTGTTGTGTGTGTGTGTGTGTGTGTGTGTGTGTGTGTGTGTGTGTGTGTGTGTGTGTGTGTGTGTGTGTGTGTGTGTGTGTGTGTGTGTGTGTGTGTGTGTGTGTGTGTGCGTGCGTTGCTTCACTTCTGGCCGGTTTCCCATCCCAGCACACACTGGCCACTTCTCCGCCTAGTCCTATCAACAGGGAAGCTGTGATTTAGCAGTAAATTCAATCATCCAAATAGCTGAATATTTAATGGTATTAAAGCACAGCCTAAAAGAGATGTATTATTTATTTACTCCCTATAGTGTAACCTCTATTCAGGCAACATCAGGTGGTCCTGTAAATATAGTCCATCTAACGCACATGTTAAATTATTGACCAATAATCTATCATAATTCATGTCACCGAAAACTTAATAATGCTCACCAGGCCAGCACGGTTCTCTCCCCCCTGTGACCCAAACCTGCACAGGCGGAGCCCAATGCCCTACAGTACCAAGGTGGTGCCAAGGTTGATATACTGGGAAACATATCAAGCCTGAAATCAGTTCTAAAGTACCGTACCTACTAAAGGACATGACACTGTGTTCACTTGTACTGTTTACAATAATGTGAGGCTTCACTGTTGCCTCAACGCACAACACCATCAAAGCACATCTGCCGTTTCACCCTCTGACGTTCAGTGGGAGATACGGTCTAAGATATAGCATGTACATTCAGGAAAAGAAAAGCAATTAAAGTAGCTGGTTTACTGGCATGATTGGCAAGATGTTCTATTTTAAAGACAGTACGTCTATGTACTCTCTCTCTCTCGCTCTATAATTTTGCATCATCATGATGATGTGGCCAGTGATACTTTGCTTCTTGATAGTCCAATATCTTGAAAACTTGACTTCTGATATGCAAAACATGTTGGGACTATATCAACAGTGGACTAATGAAAAGAAATACCAAAAGATCGTTTTGTGACACATTTTTCATATTGTTGGCTCCGTGTTTCAAACCAGCAACCTTTTGGTTTCTGGCACAACGCTCCTACCTTAAGGCTACATTTATATACAGTGTTTTATTCAAGCATCTTGATAAAAGCACTGTACTGTATAGCTTGGTTTACTGTGTTGCAGAACTATCGAGAGGACTGCCCTTGTTGATTGACCTCTCTGTGAGGATATGACCTCACATACAGTATGACTTCAGTTTTCTCAGATACTAAATGAATGGGTCATTAGATCTACAATATAAACTGACCTATACAATGACACACAATGGTGTTGTATCAATACAATATCAAATCGCATAATCATCTTAATCAAAACAATAGTTATCAATACAACTAATGCAATAATAACAAATAGGCTAAAGAATGTTACAGGCAGAAAACATTTAAGAATTTAATCACATTATGAGATTTGAGCTATATTGTAATTCGACAGGGATAAATATTCAGTAGCCTATTTACAAGACAAATATAGACAAGTACGAGAGAAAAAACTTGAGAAAAAATTCAATAGGATTAACAAGAGCATAACATAAATGTTCCGTGAGGTATCATAAAAGGATTTGAAATTATTCATCTCCATAAAACGAACATCAAGATTGTCATACCATCCCTGTATTATACTGTATCAGCTTTATCTGCATGTCAATCTAACAAAATCATAATTGGAGCTGTATTTTTCCATCTTGTTGTATATTAACACACGGTCTGCATTTAGAGTGTAACAACTAGATTACTTAGTCGCCTCGGGTTACTGCTCTTTTAATAATGGCTGCCACTAAAGTGACAAACTTCCATTGTGCTTCAACCAAAGACACAATGTCATCTTCAATTAATTCATCAGCAATCAATTGGTTGGATTTGTCACGAAATGAATCGACATGGGATTCATTTTTATTTTCAATCAATAGGCTATGATACAATCCCAATAGACTGTCACTGAGCATCTAATAAAACATACATTAGTTTCATTTGGTCTCACATTTAGTGTTGGAATTTTATGTAGGGGGAGTTGTAGCATTTTTCCCCTTCGCATATTAATGTTTGGTGGTTGAAGACTATATATGGATCCACATTCTATTTGATGTCATATTTGCCTAAGCCTGTCCCAGAGCAGCTATGTCATGCAATTTGACAATGTTCTGCACCAGCTACTAGTAACACATTGTTTCTAGTATGTTTTGTGCCATATAATGTGAGAACCCCTTATCCAAAGGCACTTGCTGTGGCAAACCAAAGTGTTATTACATACATCAGAGGAGGCTGTGGAATTGGCAGTACTTAAAGAGAGTTGCTTCCGATACCTGCCTTGGATGATCATTGGATGTTCATACGGTTTACATCCATATTGCAGTTGTAGATGTTTACAATCCTTTCCCAGTGACTATATTCTCTGGAAGTAACTGCTACTGTATGACACAATGGATCTAACAAATCAAATAATTTGACTACACACAAAAACAATGGAACACTTAAAGGAGAATAAATCCATGCATACAGTCATCTGTAAGGGAAACCCAGAGAAGTCCTTTGCAGTTGATTGCTAAATACATTAAAACAACGATTTGATCTAAACCCCTGACAAGTGAAATAAATGTTCTGAATAATTTCACCAAAGAAAACATTTCTTGTTAATTTGGGGCTAATTATAGTCGTGGTAGTACAGGGAGTTGGTAATTTAAGCTCTTGGGCGTCGCTTGTCACAACGACTCCTTGAAGCTTCAGCGACTGCCACCAATAGTGGCAAACTTACTTAATAAAAATTAGCCCACAATCAGCAGAGTTCAAAGGGAATCCTGAGCTCCACTGGATTAAGGAACCTCTGTCATAGTACAATGACTCAGGCTTTTGTGGAAAGAAACTGCAACATCCAAAATCACATTGGTCAAATTACACTCTTTGTACATTATAAAATAATAACACCAGGGGTTTCCCTGACGATACTCTTGTCGTTTTCCTTTGCAGGCTGAACACTGACAATATTAAGAGCATGAAACTGTGTGTTGAAAGAGAATAAATTACAGACAAGAGTGCAGAACTTAATGAGCCAACACAAAGACCCTCATAGCCACTTACTGTGGCTGAGCTCAACGCTATCGAGAGGATGCAGGTGAGAGCAAGTGGATGCGAACATTGGAGGGTTGAGAATACACTGTTTGTGTATATGACCACATGTATCAGCAGGTGAGAAGGTGTGTGTACTATACAGTACCTGAGGTCACACCAGCACATTTGGAGGCAAAAGCAATCACCTTCTCAGCCACTAAAGAAATAGTGTGTTCCAAATAGGGGATTGAGCTCTTGACAGCTTTAAGAGAGAATACAAACACAGTCTCATGAAATGAACAGCTCTTGTAAGAGACCCTAAAGGTAGCACTTTGGCACGCAACAGGCAAACAAGTGGAGCTCTTGGGAGCTGTGAAGGGAGAGGTGTACCTTGTTTTGTCTTTCAATCCAACACTACATTGGAGCACCGCATTGAAGGGCTGACAGTGGCAATATGTTCACACACAGAGTGCCATAATACATATAATGCCTTTCAATGCTTCCAAATATAGTCCTTTTGGATTCAAAAAGGGCACAAACAGTTTGGTGTATCTATACCAACATGCATGAATACTTCTTCATTTGTCCATATTTGAGGTAAAAAGGGGAACTCTTCAACTATGCCAGGCATGGCATATAATTAATGAAATCTGAATTCATTCATTCATTCATTTTTGCAAGTCCAGTCATTTTTCTGGAGCATCTGCTTCAGTAAGAGTAAGTGTGACAGCTGTTTGTCTGATTGGACACTGAGCAAGTGTTCCATTTGCAGTTTGCATGCCGTGTTGCGAAACTGATTGACACATTTCAGTGCTGAGGAATTTCTAGTTAACGGCACATATTGTGCTTTGGCCTTTAAATTCAAGAGCGAAAATAAGATAAAAGAGGAAAACTCCAAACAGGTGAAGAGCCTCTTAAATGCAGATGTATCAAATATGAGTGGGGGAAAGTATTTTTAACTTTTGCATGAACGTGACACATTTTCTTGTCTTTTGACTCAAATTCTAAAAACTGGTGACAAATTCAACTCGTGGTTGAAAACAAAAGATAAACCAGGTCAACTGAAAATTCCTTGCGGCTTTTTATGTGTCCCTGTGTACAGTATGCATGTGTGCGTGCATGTGTGTACATGTGCTCAATTGCACCAGTTGTGGTCATCTTGAGACGGTTTGAATGACCACAGTCCAACTGAATGGAAAATGTGTTTGTCCTGTAGCAGACCTACTTTCCACGATGCTCATCCTGTCAGGGTCTTTTTATTTACTCCATGTTCACGTCTGCAGGTAGCGTTTCTGTACAATATTTAAAGGAGTCACACATGCTCCCCCCTACTACCCCCCCAAGTGGGACGCTGCCTGGTGTTTCAGCTCTGAATAGCATTACCATCAGTCCAGTGTAAATAACATGAAGTGGCAACTCATAAATAGTTAATGATGCAAAAAATCCATGAAGCCGGTCCCTTGGCTTTTGCAAACACTGCACCGCAGCCGGTTGCTGCTTTCCTGGAGGGACTTTGGGGGTGCCCACTGTTGGTTTGAATTATGAGTGGCACGGTGACGATTCACAGAGCGATTAGTAACAGGTGGTAAAACGCCACTGCAGGATATTCAAGGAGGGCTGACATCACAGAGCTAAAGATACCATTAAGTGTTTGCACTGAATAAATACAGACAGCCATGAAGATAAGAGCGTGCAAGTGTAGCACATGGGGATGTGTGAAATATCCCTCAGCCTGAAGTGTCCCCACTTGCACTGCCAAATTGCTATTTTTTTGCGTGGTGCTGACTGTTAAGACGCTTCAGGAGGGTGGTCAAGTGTGCTAGCAAGGCAGAGGTCCTGGGTTCGAGCCTCTGTGTGAGCCGAATCAGGAGGAAGTGGTACTTGCTAAGCAGTGGTGTAAAATAACTGAGTAAAATAACTTTGAAGTACTACTTAACCTGTTGAGGACAGAGGGCGCTGTTTTCACTTTGGGGGAAAATCGTGCCCAATTTAAACGGCCTCGTACTCAATTCTTGCTCGTACAATATGCATATTATTATTACTATTGGATAGAAAACACTCTCTAGTTTCTAAAACCGTTTGAATTATATCTGTGAGTAAAACAGAACTCCTTTTGCAGCAAACTTCCTGACAGGAAGTGGAAAATCTGAAATCGATGCACTGTTCTAGGGCCTGCCTATTAAAGTCCTTGATATTTATTAGTTTAGATGCACTTCATACGTCTTCCACTAGATGTCGACAGGCAGTGAGAGAAGAAATGGAGTGTGTAACTTGATCTGGGGTCGAATAATAGCTCTCGGCATGACGTGTCACCAGTTTCCTGTTTTCTGGAGAGCGTGTGAAGGGACCTGGATTTGCCTTCTGATAAGCTGTCGTTATGGACGACTAATATCTCCGGCTTTGATTTTATTTGATACATGTGACAATATCATCGTAAAGTATGTTTTTTCAATATAGTTTAATCAGATTATTGAACTTTTTTCAGGAGTTTTGCCGTGTTCCGTTCTCTGAGTTTGTTGACGATGGAGAGATTCGCGTCACTTGGCAAGTGTGCTTGCTAAATCGAGAGGGAAAAAGGCCGTTCTAAAACCAAACAACGATTGTTCTGGACAAAGGACCCCATGTACAACATTCTGATGGAAGATCAGCAAAAGTAGGACCCATTTTATGATGTTATTTCATATATCTGTCGTACATGTGAACTAGTAGTTTGCGGCCAGGTTTTGGGCACGCTCTCGCCATAACGAAAACTGCATATCGTAATGAAGTTATTTTTAGAATTCTAACACGGCGATTGCATTAAGAACTAGTGTATTTATCTTTTCCTATACAACATGTATTTTTTAGTTATGTTTATGAATAGTTATTTGGTCAGAATATGTGTGTCAGAAAAAGTGTCAGAAAAATATCCGGACGTTGTGGGAAAAAGATGCTACGTTAGCACAATGTATAACCACTGATTTCAGCTCTAAATATGCACATTTTCGAACAAAACATAAGTGTATGTATAACCTGATGTTATAGGACTGTCATCTGATGAAGCCAATCAATGTTAGTCAAAAATTATATATCTTTTGCTGGTTTATTCGCTATCGCTAACGTGCCTATTGCTATCGCTAACGTGCCTTGATGAATGAATGCGGTAGTGTGGTAGGCTATTGTAGTAAGCTAATATAATGCTATATTGTGTTTTCGCTGTAAAACAATAAAAAAATCTGAAATATTGGCTGGATTCACAAGTTGTTTGTCTTTAATTTGCTGTACATCATCGATTTTTCAGAAATGCTTTAATGAGTATTTAGGTATTTGACGTTGGTGTCTGTAATTACTCTGGCTGCTTCGGTCCTATTTGTGACGGCAGCTGTGATGGTAGCTGCAATGTAAAACTGATTTATACCTCAAATATGCACATTTTTCGAACAAAACATAGATTTATTGTATAACATGCTATAAGACTGTCATCTGATGAAGTTGTTTCTTGGTTAGTTTGGTTGGTTCTTGGTTAGTTAGGTTGGCTTTGTGCATGCTACCTGTGCTGTGAAAAATGTCTGTCCTTTTTTGTATTTGGTGGTGAGCTAACATAAATATATGTGGTGTTTTCGCTGTAAAACATTTTAAAAATCGGACATGTTGACTGGATTCACAAGATGTGTATCTTTCATTTGCTGTATTGGACGCCAGAGCCAGACAGGTTAAGTCATTTTTGGGGGTATTTGCACTTTAGTTTACTATTTATATTTTTTATAAACTTTTACTGTTACTTCACTACATTCCTAAAGAAAATATGTACTTTTTACCCCTTCACCCAAAAGTACTCGTTATATTTTGAATAGGGATGCACGATATATCGGTAAGCATATCGGGATCGGCCAATATTAGCTAAAAATGCCAACGTTGGCATTGGTCCGTTTAACTCCGATGTGCAAAACCGATGTCAAAGCTGACGTGCATACCTATATAAAGTAGGTAGATGACGTAATGACACCATGAAAAATACAGTGCTACACAGAACAAAAGCAGAAAAATACTGAGCGCACACTACCAACAACTAAACAAGTTCAAGTAGAGCAGTCACTTGAAAGAGTAAGACAATTTCAGCAAGACATAACTCAAAGAAGAAATCCATTAACGCCAAACTAATGGAAATCATTGCCCTTGACAATCAACCGTTCCCTGTCGTGGATGATGTTGGCTTTCGCCGACTGGTCGAGCACCTCGAGCCCCAGTACACACTACCAAGTAGGCGCTATTTTTCAGATGTTGCCCTACCAGAGTTACACAGTATTGTTGAAATGCACATCCATGAGCTATTTGCTATGGGCTTTACTGCTATTAGCTTCACGACTGACAGTTGGACCAGCGATGTCAGCCCCATGAGCATGCTGAGTCTGACAGCACAGTGGGTCGAACAAGGATTTCGTACTGAGAAAAGCCGTATTGCTCAAGAATGTGCTGGTTCTAATACCGCTGCTGCCATTTCAATGGCATTTGAAAACATGTTTGAAACTTGGAAACATGAACACACTCCTAGCTCCATTCGAACAACTGACTGGAGAAATGAGCTCATCAACTGCATCTGCAGCAGACGTGATACCCTCTGTCACGGCATTGAAATGCCTGCTCAACAAAATTGCTGACACAGACGGGAGGTTAAAACTTGCATAAGTACTCTACAAGAGGCTGTGAACAAGTGATTAGGTGGTATTCTCTCTGAGCCTCTTTACTGTGTCGCCACCATGCTCGATACTAGGTACAAGGCCCGCTACTTCGATGCAGACAAGAAACATGGTTTACGTGAAATGTTACAGACACAGATGGACAAGATGGAAACGGACACAGTGACAATGCGCACCGAGGAAGAGAGGCCACGGACAGGCAGAGCTGAAGCTTCACTGCTTGACATGTATTTTTATTTATTTTTATTTTTATTTAACCTTTATTTAACCAGGAAGGGCTCATTGAGATTTAAAATCTCTTTTTCAAGAGCGTCTTGGCCAAGATAGGCAGCACCAAGTCATTACAAAAATTACAGACAGACAACATGAAAAACTACAAGTAATCTAGAAAAAACCATTGAATTCACAAGAGTATAACAAAATCTAAAACAGCAAATTAAAAACATTGACAGGTCAGGGAATCAGCCTCAAAATCCTTCATTAGTGATTTAAAAACACCAATCGGGAAAGTTTCTTCAAGTTTAAAATTATTTTTGTAAGGTGTTCCAAGACGAAGGCGCAGAGTACATAAAAGACCTTATACCAAATTCAGTTCGGACATCGCTGGACAAGTCCCACAAGTCCCCCCACCACATTTCTGAACAATAAAAATGCCCAAATAAAAAGGTAGTAAACCCAAAATGGCTTTGTAAATAAAAGTATACCAGTTACTGAGGCTACGAGTGACTAGAGAAGGCCAGACAACCCTGGTATACAAAGTGCAGTGGTGCGTAAGGGTTTTGCAGTTTAAAATAAATCTCAAAGTGCATGGTAAAGAGTGTCAATTGATCTCAAACACTGAGCGGAAGCATTCATATGTAAAATATCTCCATAGTCTAGTAAAGGCATAAATGTAGCTGATACTAGCCTCCTTCTGGCTTCAAAAGAAAAACAGGCCTTATTCCAAAAATAAAATCCCAATTTCAGCTTCAATTTTTTTGTAAGTTGTTGAATATGCAATTTAAAAGAGAGGCCGTCATCAATTAGAATTCCGAGATATTTATATAAGGTTACAACCTCAATCTATTTCTTGCATTAGAAAACACCATTAGTTTAGTTTTGTCAGAATTGAGGATAAGCTTCAATTGACACAAGGTATGTTGAACAGTATAAAAAGCAGTTTGCAAGTTCTGGAAAGCTTTTGTAAGAGACGAGGCACAACAGTAAATAACAGTATCATCAGCATAAAAATTAAGTTGTGCATTTTGGGCATTTTTATCTAAATCATTTAGATAAATAGTGAATAAGAGAGGACCAAGTACAGAGCCTTGGGGCACACCATTAAGGACAGACAATTTAACAGACATAAGCCCATCAAATTGAGTGCACTGAGTTCTATCAGACAGATAGTTAGCAAACCATGCAACTGCATGCTCCGAAAGACCTACACTCAACAATCTCTGCCTTAGTATAGCATGATCAACTGTATCAAAAGCCTTAGAGAGATCAATAAAAAGTGAGACACAGTGCTGTTTTTTTGTCAAGGGCTTCAGTGATATCATTTAAAACCTTCATGGCTGCTGTAATTGTGCTATGCGTGTTCCTGAAGCCCGATTGGTACATTGATAAAATAGTGTTATTCAATAAAAACTCTTACAAGGGTTTCAAGTATTTTCACCAGGGGTGACAGCTTTGAGATTGGCCTATAATTATTTAAAAGAGTTGGATCTCCCCCTTTTAAAAGTGGTTGGACAAATGCTGATTTCCAGATCTTTGGAATTTCATTACATTCCAGGGTTAGATTGAACAGATATGTATGATGAAATCCTGGTTGAGACTGAACAAATGAACAACGAAACAGCACAGCAAGTAAGTGAAAGACATAGGTTTTGATTATATTTTACTGGTAATGGGGACATATGTAAATGCCAACAAAATAACTTTCTGGTCAGTGTGTGTGTGTGTGTGTGTGTTTCAACTATTTAACTGTACCGGTATCGTTTTTTTTGGAGAGGAAAATATTGGATATCGGTATCGGCCAAAAATGTCAAATCGGTGCATCCCTAATTTTGAATGCTTCGTAGGACAGGAAATTGGTCCAATTCACGCACTTATCATGAGAACACGTGGTCATCCCTACTGCCTCTGATCTGGCGGACTCACTAAACACAAATGCTTCGTTTGTAAATTATGTATGAGTGTTGGAGTGTGCCCCTGGCTATTCGTAAATTAAAAAACAAGAAAATTGTGCCGTCTGGTTTGCTTCATATAAGGAATTTGAAATGATTTATAGCATTTACTTTTACTTTTGATACCTAAATATATTTTAGCAATTACATTTACTTTTGATACTTAAGTATATTTAAAACCAAATACTTTTAGACTTTTATGCAAGTAGTATTTTACTGTGTGACTTTCAATGTCATTTTATATGAAGGTATCTTGACTTTTACTCAAGTAAAAGTTGAGTAAGTTTGAGGGGTGAATGTAGCTAATGGAGATGTGTGAAACTCACTCCTCAGCCTGAAGTGTCGCCACCGAATTGCTAGCGTTTCGCATGGCACCGTCTGTCAAGAAACTTCAGGTGGTTGGTTACGTGTGCTAGCAAGGCAGAGTTCGAATCAGGAGGAAGTGTTACTCGCTAAGCAAGCAGCGTGACGTCCTTTACTCGAGGTCAGGGATGATGAGTACTTCTTTGTTTTCAGTGATGTAACCAAATGCAGCAATTCGCTTTGAAATAATATGGGCCTACTGTAGGAAGAGTATTCCTTGGTGTTACCCTGGTACAAGTCCATGTTGTTTGACCAACACTATCTCATGAGTTTGTGCATAGTTAAATGATTATACACTGCTCAAAAAAATAAAGGGAACACTTAAACAACACAATGTAACTCCAAGTCAATCACACTTCTGTGAAATCAAACTGTCCACTTAGGAAGCAACACTGATTGACAATACATTTCACATGCTGTTGTGCAAATGGAATAGACAAAAGGTGGAAATTATAGGCAATTAGTACACACCACTTCTCAGTTCCTATGCTTCCTGGCTGATGTTTTGGTCACTTTTGAATGCTGGCGGTGCTTTCACTCTAGTGGTAGCATGAGACGGAGTCTACAACCCACACAAGTGGCTCAGGTAGTGCAGTTCATCCAGGATGGCACATCAATGCGAGCTGTGGCAAAAAGATTTGCTGTGTCTGTCAGCGTAGTGTCCAGAGCATGGAGGCGCTACCAGGAGACAGGCCAGTACATCAGGAGACGTGGAGGAGGCCGTAAGAGGGCAACAACCCAGCAGCAGGACCGCTACCTCCGCCTTTGTGCAAGGAGGTGCACTGCCAGAGCCCTGCAAAATGACCTCCAGCAGGCCAACAAGAGGCAACCTGCTTTCCATATTAACCCAGACCACACCTTGGTGTTCACAAAGACTGGGTTTCAACCCCCTGAAGCCCAAGCTGGACCTTCAACCCATCCTCTAGGACAGCCAGTCAGTCCCTCTGATACACAACATTATTTCCATGGCTCAACAGGATTTCCGCATGCACACAGTCTCCCCATCAGCTGCCTTCCTGTCTGTCTGTGTGAGGAGGGTAATTCGGAAGGGAAGGGGCTGTGGAACAGCTGCTCTCGCAACAGCCAATAGTAATGCAAAAAAATTACTAACCTTAAAACTGAGGAGTAAATTGGGAATGTACACAGCTTTGGAGGCCCCTCTCCTGTGAATTGTTTCTCTCCTGACAAGCAGCTCATTGCATTTCCCATCATGCATCTGATCGGTCATTCAGAAACACAAAACACAAATAAGTCAAGTCGACCATCTGCTTGTTAGCGGCAACTATAAAAGTGCATCTTTTTTAATAAACAATAAAATTACTTTGACGTGCCAGAGACCACCTGAATGGAAAATCTAATATTTTACGTTATTTAAGTTGTGTTTCTACCGGCTATTTAAAAAAGCATCATCTTTAATTTTATACAGCAACACACAATACTCGTGTCATCCTCATTTTCTAAATCAATAATCAGCACAGTATGCTTCATTAACAGTGACCAATCACAGACAAGCTGGGGATCTCATTTTACAACATGAGCATTACGAAGACATAAACCATCTGCTACTTGTAGAAAAAGAAAAATCAAATTAATCCATTCTTATCATGCATTCAGATTTTAAAGCAATTAAAGATGTTCTCCGTCTAATCGCAGATGCAGAAGTAGCTTGGTAATGAGGAAGGCATACTCTTCTGTGAACTTTCCAGGGTTCTCAACGACGCGTTTGGAAACTTTACAATACTCACACACTCCAGTGAGTCGTTAGTCCTACAATACAGATGTTGGCAACAACAATACATTTTTTATTAAGCATTTAATCATTGTACAAACCAAGAATTCCCATAATATGGGGCTAAGACACAAAATACGAAGATGCCAAATCATCCAGTGTAATGTTTTCTTTTTTAATATAAAAAATAAATAGCTGCCACATAATTCCTTGTTTTAAAATTATATAAAATAAATGATGAACTGCAATTTAGAATGTACCTTAATTAAGCTTGGGGAGAAATCAACTCCACCAGAATACAAATTTGGCTTTGGTTCTAACCTCTGAGGATATGTAGAGTATGAAACCCATGGAACAACAGCTTATTGCAAGTTCTGCTCCAGTGTATGACTTTATAACATTATACCATGGAGACTAATGCTTTTTCCTTGAATGGGATCTCAGGCTCCAACTCTGTCTTGACTTCATCTTGGGATCTGGTCATTGACTGTATCAGATGTTTGTAAGATGTTTACGTGATAAACTACAATCTCATGTCTTTCAACAGAACGGATGAGTAAGGAGAGTAGTTGAAGAGCGAGTAGTTGAGTTCTTTCTCTCTTTCCTAGCACAGTAGTCGCCATGTGTGCTCATTGCTCACGCTTGTGGTCCAAGTTGAAATTCATGAGGTGCCCCTCTGCCGGGGCTTCTCAGCTGGCGACCAAACCAGGCCCAGAGAGCAATGAGCTCATTGTTACGCTCCGACTGCTGCTCTCCATTTCAGAGCTATCAACAGCTGTCGATCGAGATGTCCTGGACCTCGTCCATCAATCACAGAACCATCGTCAAGAGACACAACAATAACAGTCAGCCAGATCCAGATATACAGCCCCAGAGTTAAAGCAGATGCAACAACAACAGCCAGACACCTGATGCTTCACAGACACAGGTCCCATTCTTATCATTCTATTGTCAAACTGTTTCCTCCGTCATAGGTAAAGACGTCAATTGTAAAGCACTTGTACAAACTAGATGGAAATCTGAATTCATAATTTAACTGAACAAATGGCTCTATAAAGTAGTTTGCATTTGCATGCATGTTTGTCTTTCCTGACGCAAGCTGTAACCTTCAACCTCCACTGAGAAAAAAAATATTATCCCATGAACTCAAGGAGGCCTTCATGCATCTAATAGGGATGTCATGTCACATTATGAAGAATGGGGATTGTTAGCAAATAAATTGCTCTGGAGCCATTGTTAAGCGTTCAAAGCTATCCATCACTAATGCCCTATTACACTGTCAAGTCAGAGAGAAACATGGAAGGGAATAACTGAAAAAATAAAAAAATGGCATTCACAAAAACATGCAGTTAGTTATGCCAATCAAATTATCTATGAAATCAATAAAATATACATTTCTCTGAAAGACAAAGTGAGTCAATAAACTTGATTCAATCACTCAATTCCCCCTATGGCAGGGACAACTCGTTTTTTAGAATGCACTTTCAGTAGCCAGACAGATGCTATTGGTTGCAACTAGGGATGCACGATATATCGGTGAACATATCGGAATCGGACGATATTAGCTAAAAATGGCAACATCGGTATCGGCAGATGTCTAGTTTAACGCCAATGTTAAAAACCGATGTCAAAGCTACTGTGCATACAGTACCTATATAACGTAGGTACATGACGTAATAACGCCATGTAAAATGTTGCACTACACGTGCAACACGGCATTCGTAACCTAGCCCACATAATGTCTGCTGTGTGGATCAAGCAGTCAACAAGTCGAGCAGTCATTTGAAAGAGTAAGAACATTTCAGTGAGACAACTCAAAGGTGAAATCCATTAAAACCCAGATAATAGATTTCATTGCCCTTGACAATCAACCATTCTCTGTCGTGGGTGATGTTGGCTTTCGCCGATTGGTCGAGCACCGGTATACACTACCAAGTGCACTATTTTTCAGATGTTGCCCTACCGAAGTTATACAGTAATAGCGTCACTGCTATTAGCTTCACGACATACATACAATGGAACGCTGCATGTCAAAAAAGATACAGTAGCACTGTCAAAGCTGTACAAAAAAGTCTGCAAACAAGCAACCCATGCCACGAACGATGTGTTTACAATACCGTGTTGGTAATAATGCATAATTTGTTCGACCACAACTTCTGGGGTAGCTAGCATAAGCTTGGTACTTAGCTAGCACCAACTAAACCAGCCTGAAAATAATGACCAGTAGAAACAACAGTAATTTTCATTATTGTTAGCAATGACTTAGGAATCTTTGTGAGCAAGTATTTGCTAGGTTGCCACTTGTTGTTCGCCTATTGAAATTGAACTTCAGTTCATGAAAATAAATAGCTAGCCAGCTATTTAACCCTGTTGCCCAAAGCTAACATTATAAGCAGCCAGCTAGCTTCATCTGGCTAGTGAGGCTTGACCGGACCGCGTTATGTGTTGTGAAGCTAGCCACAATAAGGATTAGACACAATAGTGGAATTTGCGGTTTGCCTTTAAAATAAAAGTATGTCATTAACAGTGATGCAAATGAATACAAATCGTAGAATTATGCTACACTTTTATTTCACAGGCTAACCACAAAGTCCACTATTGTGGCTAATCCGTATTGTGGCTAGCTTCACATAAATGGGTCCGACCACCATTAATCAAATAGGAACTGTCTTATAAATTAGGGTTATTTTCAATGATGGCACCCAGCTAAACGCAGCAAAAAAAGAAACGTCCTCTCACTGTCAACTGCCAGCTTCATTAAGTACTAGAGCGCATCTCCTCCTCATGGACTGCACCAGATTTGCCAGTTCTTGCTGTGAGATGTTACCCCACTCTTCCACCAAGGCACCTGCAAGTTCCCGGGCATTTCTGGGGGGAATGGCCCTAGCCCTCACCCTCCGATCCAACAGGTCCCAGACATGCTCAATGGGATTGAGATCCAGGCTCTTCGGTGGCCATGGCAGAACACTGACATTCCTGTCTTGCAGGAAATAATCCAGAGAACGAGCAGTATGGCTGGTGGCATTGTCATGCTGGAGGGTCATGTCAGGATGAGTCTGCAGGAAGGGTACCACATGGGGGAGGAGGAAGTCTTCCCTGTAACGCACAGCGTTCAGATCGCCTGCAATGACAACAAGCTCAGTCCAATGATGCTGTGACACACCGCCCCAGACCATGACGGACCTTCCACCTCCAAATCAATCCCGCTCCAGAGTACAGGCCGCGGTGTAACGCTCATTCCTTCAACGATAAATGTGAATCCGACCATCACCCCCTGGTGAGACAAAACCACGACTCGTCAGTGAAGAGCACTTCTTACCAGTCCTGTCTGGTCCAGCGACGGTGGGTTTGTGCCCATAGGCGACGTTGTTGCCGGTGATGTCTGGTGTGGACCTACCTTACAACAGGCCTACAAGCCCTCAGTCCAGCCTCTCTCAGCCTATTGTGGACAGTCTGAACACTGATGGAGGGATTGTGCGTTCCTGGTGTAACTCGGGCAGTTGTTGTTGCCATCCTGACCTGTCCCGCAGGTGTGATGTTCAAATGTACCAAAATGTTGTTACACGTGGTCTGCCACTGCGAGGATGATCAGCTGTCCGTCCTGTCTCCCTGTAGTGCTGTCTTAGGCATCTCACAGTACGGACATTTCAATTTATTGCACTGGCCACATCTGCAGTCCTTATGCCTCCTTGCAGCAAGCCTAAGGCACGTTCACGCAGATGATCAGGGACCCTGGGCATCTTTCTTTTGGTGTTTTTCACAGTCAGTAGAAAGGCCTCTTTAGTGTCCTAAGTTTTCACAACTGTGACCTTAATTGCCTACCGTCTGTAAGCTGTTAGTGTCTTAACGACTGTTCCACACGTATATGTTCATTAATTGTTTATGGTTCATTGAACAAGCATGGGAAACAGTGTTTAAACCCTTTACAATGTTATTTAGATTTTTTACGAATTATCTTTGAAAGACACGGTCCTGAAAAAGGGATGTTTCTTTTTTTGCTGAGACTATATAGTTAGCTTGCTAACTATAGCTACTGAAACAGATTATGTTGCACAACGCACAATGTATCACCGCCCTTCAGGACACCATGTATCACCACCCGATGTCACAAGAAGGCCAAAAAGATCATCAAGGACAACAACCACACGAGCCACTCCCTGTTCACCCTGCTATCATCCAGAAGGCGAGGTCGGTACTGGTGCATCAAAATGGCCATCTGACTGTTAAACAGCCATCAGTAACATTGAGTGGCTGCTGCCAACATACTGACTCATCTCTAGCCACTTTAATAATGAAAATATTGATGTAATAAATGTATCACTAGCCACTTTAAACAATGCCACTTACAGTGGGGAGAACAAGTATTTGATACACTGCCGATTTTGCAGGTTTTCCTACTTACAAAGCATGTAGAGGTCTGTAATTTTTATCATAGGTACACTTCAACTGTGAGAGACGGAACCTAAAACAAAAATCCAGAAAATCACATTGTATGATTTTTAAGTAATTAATTTTCATTTTATTGCATGACATAAGTATTTGATCACCTACCAACCAGTAAGAATTCCGGCTCTCACAGACCTGTTAGTTTTTCTTTCAGAAGCCCTCCTGTTCTCCACTCATTACCTGTATTAACTGCACCTGTTTGAACTCATTACCTGTATAAAAGACACCTGTCCACACACTCAATCAAACAGACTCCAACCTCTCCACAATGGCCAAGACCAGAGAGCTGTGTAAGGACATCAGGGATACAATTGTAGACCTGCACAAGGCTGGGATGGGCTACAGGACAATCGGCAAGCAGCTTGGTGAGAAGGCAACAACTGTTGGTGCAATTATTAGAAAATGGAAGAAGTTCAAGATGACGGTCAATCACCCTAGGTCTGGGGCTCCATGCAAGATCTCACCTCGTGGGGCATAAATGATTATGAGGAAGGTGAGGGATCAGCCCAGAACTACACGGCAGGACCTGGTCAATGACCTGAAGAGAGCTGGGACCACAGTCTCAAAGAAAACCATTAGTAACACACTACGCCGTCATGGATTAAAATCCTGCAGCGCACGCAAGGTCCCTCTGCTCAAGCCAGCGCATGTCCATGCCCGTCTGAAGATTGCCAATGACCATCTGGATGATCCAGAGGAGGAATGGGAGAAGGTCATGTGGTCTGATGAGACAAAAATAGAGCTTTTTGGTCTAAACTCCACTCGCCGTGTTTGGAGGAATAAGAAGGATGAGTACAACACCAAGAACACTAGCCCAACCGTGAAGCATGGAGGTGGAAACATCATTCTTTGGGGATGCTTTTCTGCAAAGGGGACAGGACGACTGCACCGTATTGAGGGGAGGATGGATGGGGCCATGTATCGCGAGATCTTAGCCAACAACCTCCTTCCCTCAGTAAGAGCATTGAAGATGGGTCGTGGCTGGGTCTTCCAGCATGACAACGACCCGAAACACACAGCCAGGGCAACTAAGGAGTGGCTCCGTAAGAAGCATCTCAAGGTCCTGGAGTGGCCTAGCCAGTCTCCAGACCTGAACCCAACAGAAAATCTTTGGAGGGAGCTGAAAGTCCGTATTGCCCAGCGACAGCCCCGAAACCTGAAGGATCTGGAGAAGGTCTGTATGGAGGAGTGGGCCAAAATCCCTGCTGCAGTGTGTGCAAACCTGGTTAAGAACTACAGGAAACGTATGATCTCTGTAATTGCAAACAAAGGTTTCTGTACCAAATATTAAGTTCTGCTTTTCTGATGTATACATGTTTTGTAAGCAGGAAAACCTGCAAAATCGGCAGTGTATCAAATACTTGTTCTCCCCACTGTATATAATGTTTACATACCCTACATTACTCATCTCATATGTATATACTGTACTCTATACCATCTACTGCATCTTGCCTATGCCGTTCGGCCATCGCTCATTCATATATTTTTATGTACATATTCTGATTCATTCCTTTACACTTGTGTGTCTAAGGTAGTTGTTGTGAAATTGTTAGGTTAGATTACTTGTTAGATATTACTGCATTGTCGGAACTAGAAGCACAAGCATTTCACTACACTTGCATTAACATCTGCTAACCATGTGTATGTGACAAATAACATTTGATTTGTGTTATTTGACGTGTCAAATAGTGTATCTTTTTTGACACGCAAAGACCCAAACGGCATTCCATAGAAATCCTGGTCCAGAATGAAACGGCTGAACAAATTAACAATGAAACAGCACTAAGTGAAAGTAAGTGAAAGAATTAGGTTTTGATTATGTTTTACTTGTAATGGGGACATACGCAAATTAGAGGTCGCCTGATTAATCGGAATGGCCGATTAATCGGGGCCGATTTCAAGTTTTCATAACAATCGGAAATCGGTATTTTTGGGCGCCAATTTGCCGATTTAAAAATAAATGAATAAATAAAAAATGTTTTACATTTTTATTTCATCTTTATTTAGCTAGGCAAGTCAGTTAAGAACACATTCTTATTTTCAATGACGGCCTAGGAACGTTATGCCTTCAGGGGCAGAACGACAGATTTTTAACCTTGTCATCTCGGGGGATCCAATCTTGCAACCTTACAGTTAACTAGTCCAATGCTCTAACACCTGATTACATTGCACTCCACGAGGAGCCTGCCTGTTAGCGAATGCAGTAAGCTAAGGTAAGTTGCTAGCTAGCATTAAACTTATCTTATAAAAAACAATCAATCAATGACTGTCATTGCTCCAATGTGTACTTAAACATAAACATCAATGCCTTTCTTAAAATCAATACACAAGTATATATTTTTAAACGTCCATATTTAGCTAAAAGAAATCCAGGTTAGCAGGCAATATTAACCAGGTGAAATTGTGTCATTTCTCTTGCGTTCATTGCACGCAGAGTCAGGGTATATGCAACAGTTTGGGCCGCCTGGCTCCTTACGAACTAATTTGACAGAATTTTACGTAATTATGACAACATTGAAGGTTGTGCAATGTAACAGGAATATTTAGACTCATGGATGCCACCTGTTAGATAAAATACGGAACGGAATAAACGTTTTGTTTTCGAGGTGATAGTTTCCGGATTAGTCAAAGGTATATGGTTTAGAGAGAAATAGTCGATGCGTTATAATTCCTGTAATAACTTGCGGCTGAATTTGAAAGGGGTTCCTTCGTTATTTTACCGTTCATGTCTTCCATAGAGAATGTCTTGATCTACTTCAAATAAGGTCTGTGTTTCGTGCAGGCTTAAACCGCCTTGACGTTTTGATACCCGTGTAAATCTCACTAGGATAAGGTAATGTTTGTCAACATATTTTCATAAATCCACTCTACAATTTTTTTTATCTTCGCTTATATTTAGCCAATATTGATCAGAGTTACCTTGTCCTATGGATATCTACACAGTTATAAAATTGGCACGGTGATGTAAGCCTACACGAAACACAGACCTTATTTTAAGTGAATCTAAACATATCCTATGGAATAAATGAAGGAACCGCATTTCAGATTTTGCTAGAAGGTGTCATGGGAATTATGACTCGCACTTTGGTTGTCAATTCTTACCATGCCCATTATTAAAATAGGATTTCATGCATATAGAAATTAAAGTTTTTGTTTTCAACATTCATCCCAGGTAACTTAAACTCTATTTTTATTCAAACAGTTGAGAGTATTTGTCTCCTAAGCAGACTCTTCAGTATCATTGTCACTTCAGAGCTGTGTGCGTGTGTGTGTATTTATGTATTATATTAAGTTAAAATAAGTGTTCATTGTTCATTCAGTATTGTTGCAATTGTCATTATTACAAAATGTGTGTGTGTATGATATATATATATATATATTTTTTTAAATGTTCTAAATAAATCGGCCGATTAATCGGTATCGACTTTTTTTGTCCTCCAATAATCGGTATCGGCATTGAAAAATCATAATCGGTCGACCTCTAACGTAAATGCCAACAAAATAACTTTTTTTCAGTTAAGAACAAATTCTTATTTACAATGATGGCCCGGACGACGCTGGGCCAATTGTGCGCCACCCTATGGGACTCCCAATCACGGCCAGATGTGATACATCCTGGATTCGGACCAGGGACTGTAGTGACGCCTCTTGCACTGAGATGCAGTGCCTTAGACCGCTGCGTCCATGTGTGTGTGTTAACTATTTAACTGTACTAGAATGCTTAAAAGGCCGCAAAAATGTTAAATATCGGTTATCGTATTGTTTTTTTTTGGCAAGGAAAATATCGGATATCGGTATCGGCTAAAAATGTCATATCAGTGCATCACTAGTTGCGACTGAAGGCCCACCTCAGAGTAGAGTGGCAGGTTGCCTAGAGGTTAGGAGCATTGGGCAGGTAACCGAAAAGGTTGCTGGTTAGAATCCCCAAGCTGACGAGGTGAAAATCTGTTAATGTGCCATTGAGCAAGGCACTTGACCCTAATTGCTTTAGGGTCGCTGGCTGTGACCCCACTCTCTGAGGGTGTCTCAAGGGGAGTTGGGATATGCAAAAAAAACATATTTCCATCTCATACTTGTACAGGTTACACACTTGCACATGGAGTGAAAATGGACAAATATAAGCACCCCCTATTTGACCTTTTGAGAGCAGAACAAAGACCAAGGAATACACTTGGAGATGTCACAAATATAAACATTAGTGGAGACTATTATTTTGGACAATATTATATCGATACTTATAAACTGGGTTGTTCGAGCCCTGAATGCTGATTGGCTGACAGCCGTGGTATATCAGACCATGTACAGTACCACGGGTATGACAAAACATGTATTTTTACTGCACTAATTACATTAGTAAATAGTTTATAATAGCAATAAGGCACCTCAGGGGTTGTGTCGTGCGAAGAACAGCCCTAAGCCGTGGTATATTGGCCATATACCACACCCCCTCGGGCCTTATTGCTTTATTTGACTCCAAGTAGGTAGAGTTAGTTAACGCTAGTCGGCTGTACCTGCGCCAAAACGCCAGTATTTTTCATCTTATAGCTTGTTCTCCATCTTCTTTCTATATAGGGAGCCATGTTTTCAGCACTTTTATTGCCATGACTGATCAAAGCTCATTTTCTCATGCTCTTGTCTCTCTGCAGCAGACATACACTGAGCATACAAAACATTAAGAATACCTGCTCTTTCCATGACATAGACTGACCAGGTGAATCCAGGTGAAAGCTATGATCCCTAATTGAGGTCACTTGAAAAATCCACTTCAATCAGTTTAGATGAACAGGAGGAGACAGGTTAAAAAAAAGAGTTTTAAGTCTTGAGACAATGGCAAGACAAAATATTTAAGTTCCTTTGAACGAGGTATGGCAGTAGATGCCAGGCACACCAATTTGTGTCAAGAACTGCAATGCTGCTGGGTTTTTCATGCTCAACAGTTTCCAGTGTGTATCAAGAATGGTCCACCACCCAAAGGACATCCAGCCAACTTGACACTACTGTGGGAAGCATTGGAGTCAACATAGGCCAGCATCCCTGTGGAACGCTTTCAACACCTTGTAGAGTCCAAGCCCCAATGAATTTAGGCTGTTCTGAGGGTGAAAGGGCTGGTGTTAGGAAGGTGTTCCTAATGTTTGGTATACTCAGTGTAAAGAGAGCAATATGTTTAGAACAATAAATCGCAGTATCGAAAACACATAGAATCGTGATAATCGCAATACATATCGTATCGGCACCTAAGTATCGTGATAATCTCATATCATGAAGTCCCTGGCAATTCCCAGTCCTGGCTGTGTGGTAGCTAACTAACAGTAAGTAAATAATTGTTTTACCACACAGTTAGCCCAGTTAGTTAACCAGCAAGCTAAAGTTGAATACAGTTACTGTCGTTAGAAAACACTTCTACACTTTTCTTGCTTGCAGTCGTGATGTTAAGTCAAAAACTTTGTCTCCAAAAATGACAAAGTGTCTCAGTTGTGTTCACATTTTACTGATTGTGACATAGCCTAATCTACTTTCCAAGCATGTGGTCTTATAGTAAGGAAGTTGAGATTGGGAGTGGATTAGAGCAGGGATGGATCTCACTAATGAAGTACAGCACATTGCCAAGTCCTAGCCTGCTTCTAACCCTTGCTAGCTCCGTGCGCCATCTGTTAGCAGCAAAACTATGTGACGAGATATTATATATAATTAATAGGTAAACAACAACCTAACTAAAACGGACAAACTGGATGCTCTCGCCATTAGGGAGCTCTAATTATGGTCTACATTTTAAGCTAGAATGAAATATTTAAAGGGGAAAATTACCTTTCATTCTCCAGTTCTGAATGCATTAATGTGAAGATGTGAAGTGCCTTCGTGGTGGGACCTCCAAGATGCAATTTGCTTTCATCAAAGCAGTTGTGTTACTGTCCCATATTTACACAGTTGCTGTGCTGACTGCAAATTAGCCCTTTTGTATACCTGCAATAGAATACTTCCTCAGATGGAGGTATTTCTCAGGTAAAGTTCAAAGTTAGAACAGTCATTGGATCTCTTAGACTAAAGGCCTCATCTACTCTGTTATAACACCGGTGTTGTTGGTAAGGAACACTTCTGTGGCTGTGGCCCTCTCATCATCCATTATGTTGCACTGTAGGCTACACATGAACGCAGCATGGATAACATACAGTAAGTACACTACTCCAGCACTCAAGACCCCTGTTCAGGATACACTAAAAGTCTGTACATGTAGTATGCTATGTACGTGCACATACCTTCTTGCTCTGTATACAGTATTTTTCAACATCAAACACACAGACACACACAGTTAGAGTAACATGATACTTCCCAGCAGACCTATCAATTCCTATGTGTTGCAACTAGCGATTCCGAGCTGCCATCAAAATCCAAACAAGATCCGTCAGCAATTAAGGGAATACGGGGGGAAGTTAGGAAGACGAGCTGCAATACAGCCTACTGCTCCATTCCCTGCACAGCGGGTAGTGGGATGAGCCTGGCATGAAGGCACTCATGGAAGACCCACGCATACCCTGGGTCATCTATATTCCACCCATGCTATGGCAATATTGATATTGGCAGGCAGGCAGCTGATATTGGGTATATAATGATGCAATTAAAACAGGAGCCATTTTACTGTTATTGGCACCCATGTCTATTTTCCCCCCATTTTAAGAGGCAAATTTGATTTTGGAAACTATGCAGAGACCCAGAAAGAGGCACACTTGTAATAAAGGAATTAATCTCTTCATATCAGTGTCGTTTTAGATTCGTCTGTCAATGCACTTTATTAAAGGAGTAACTGTAGCTTTGTGATGTTTGATGTATTTATGCACAGGGATCGTACAAACAGCATGCTATCTGTTTTTATAACATTTAAGTGAAAATGTATTGTACAGTACATTAATTAATCTTAAAACAGATATGGATATATCTTAAGTTTAATATAACTGCACTCAAGTTGTGAATAAAATATATAATGACGGAGAAGATATGTTTTCTTAATCCACTATTGAAGTCATCGGTGAGGATAGGAGATAGGGAAGAAATTCCCAGAATGAAAGAAAAATGCAAATCAATCCAATAATGTTGGTTTACACACAGGTTACATACCTTGGAAATAAAAGGCCTGAGTGCTTTTTGAGCCATATGTTGTTCCTTTGTTTCAAACAGGGGAGATGGCTCCACGTCACTTATGTTTCTGATTAGCAAAATGATTTATGCCACAATCACTAAAAAATTCAGCCAGCGAATGCGAAAATGCATTGTGACTCCACCAGATGTGCACAATAAAACAAGATTCCCATTGTAATCTAGGGTACTTAGTTTATATGAAACTAATATAAGGCACACTTGGATGTGCCAAAGTCACTCTTTTAAAAAAAATGTTTTTGACTATAAATGATTGGAAATAAATGGTGTGTTTTATGCCGGATGGCATGAGTGGGTTGATGAATTAGGAACAGTTTTGTACCCTGACTTATCTACAAGACAAACCCGGAGGAGATCACAGGGATTAATTGCTTCCGAGTGTGTGAAATGGTGCTTTCCCATTCTTCCCGGCGCATTCCGTGCCTAAACAATGATTAATCACCCTTTAACTATTCTCCAGAGGATCCCTGTGTTTGCCAATACCGGGCCTTATCCACAGAAATCCGCCTGTGCAGGTTGGGAAGGTACTTGCCAGGTACAGGGAAGGCAACCTGTCCTCATCCGTTATCAGATTAGAGGGGTGTCAGGGAGCAGGCGCACAGGAGCAACGCTGTTGTTCCTCGCAGATCCCAGATGACTGCCTGCCGACCTCCCTCCCTCCCCTTCACCGCCACTCACTCCAAATCATCAACACATCTCACTCAGACGTGTCCAGTTTTCCTGGCAAGCTATGAAGCGCTGACGTCCTGCGCCAGAGAAGCTCTGCTCAGAATCAGACCACGTGCTTTTTACTTTTGTGCTTCACCGTATACATTTATGACAGTGCTGTAACAGGTTTGTTTTCTGTGGGCCTAGTATGCACTTTAACTGCTCCACAAGGCGCCAAGAGGGAACAATATGACAACAAATTGAATGATTAACTAGGCATCAGCTATTATCTACCTGTTGGTTGAACCATCTACTTTTGTCTCAAAACGCTGTTCAATAATCAAACACATGACACACTGCCATTGTGAGAACTACACATCTATCTCTTCTATTAGATTGTGTTATACCTCTAAAAGACAGAATACATGTGGTTTTAGTAGCACTTCAGAACTCCTCTTTTGATTGACTGTTCAAAGTACAATTGAGGGTATTCTTAAGGGTGTTTTCACATATATATTTCGGTACTCTGGTTCGGTTTCCTGGAGCGTTTGTGAGAATTCTACAGAATTCTACCTTCACAAGTCCTTAAAATAACAGTTTCAGGGAACGATTAGTAAGACGCACATTTCTACATGACGTTAGGAGCTAGCTTGTTTAGGACGGGCAAAAAGTTTCACACGACTCGCACCACAATATCTGGCACGCTGGTCCTGGATCTTGGACCCCGTACATGTCTTTCTTTTTCCCAACGCAGTTAAGCCAAAACCACGCTCCCATTGGCTAGCTAGCATTGTCTCACTCACAAGCGATCAGCGCAGAGACAGGGGCCTTCCAAGGTAAGGATGGAAAGTGTAATTTAACAATTACACGGAACCCAAACCGGCTGCGCACGTGCGCCATCGTGCGCTATCGTGCATACATTTATTTTGCCCCCCCCCACACCAAACGCGATCACGACACACAGGTTAAAATATCAAAACAAACTCTGAACCAATGACATTAATTTGGGGACAGGTCGAAAAGCATTAAACATGTATGGCAATTTAGCTAGCTAGCTTGCACTTGCTTTTAATTTGTCCTATTTAGCTAGCTTGCTGTTGCTAGCTAATTTGTCCTGGGATATAAACATTGAGTTGTTATTTTACCTGAAATGCACAAGGACCTCTACTCCGACAATTAATCCACACATAAAATGGCAAACCGAATCGTTTGTAGTCATCTCTCCTCCTTCCAGGCTTTTTCATCTTTGAACTTATACGGTGATCGCATCTAAACTTTCATTGTATTACCACGACAACTGGCAACAAAGTTCATCTTTCAGTCACCCACGTGGGTATAACCGATGAGGAGATGGCACGTGGGTACCTGCTTCTATAAACCAATGAGATGGGAGAGGCAGGATTTTCAGCGCGATCTGCGTCAGAAATAGGAACGACTTCTATTTTAGCCCTTGGCGTCGCAGACGCTCGTTGGCGCGTGCAAGCAGTGTGGGTGCAATAATTGAATAACATGGATTTCTAAATTTATTTTGCGACGCTCGCGCACGCGACGTGTCCAGTCTGGTCAACATGTTAGCTGCCTACCGTAATGCAGGCCTATTATTATCATGTTTGGTAACATTTGCCCATGTATTTATTTTTAGAGTTTTAATAAGTTGTAAAAATGTCTCAGAGAACTCTGCTGAATTCCCTAAATTGAAGGTCAGCTAACTTAACGTTACTAGCTCGGTATTTGAAGTTGTTATATTATCATTAGTAGTCTATTATCAGGTAAAAGCATATGTTTATTATTCATAATTTCTCAAATATTTATTAGCTAATCATTCAGTCGAATGCGCTATGCTACAGCCATTGAATCTGTATTTGAGCTTAAGGGATGTTAATGGCTAGCTCGGTCCACAACATTGTTATTGTATTTTTCAATCTTGAAATACAAGGGCAAATGTTATTAATCAGTGACTGATTTTGCGCAACGTGATACTCACTTCTGGACTTGGAGGCTCCGAGTGCGCTCAAAGCGTTGTAGAATGCCCCGCTGTATAACGGCGTGGTTTTGGCTTAACTGCGTTGGGAAAAAGAAAGACGCACCCCGTACTCACGCAGGTCCAGGATTAGTTTCAGCCAGGGTTCGTTTGCGTTTCACACATGCTTTACAGGGTACCAAACGCTCCAGGATCCGGATCATAAGGGGATATGTGAAAGCGCCCTAAATGAGCTTTAAAAAGTGGACAGAGCACAGAGAGGAATGAGAATCAGAGACCTTCACACTGTAAACAGGGGACAGGCACCCCATTTGTTAAAAAACAACATCAATAAATCATTCACTTTTGCCCGACCCAGGACACACACAAGTGGCAAGTTTGCTCTGGTCAGTTAGCGAAACGAGGTTACACTTTAATATTTGATGCCACCTGCAGCAAGCGACTGCTTGCACTAATGCGGGTGACAGATAAACAGACGGACGGTCCCTTGCTGATTATTCTCATGACCGGGGTGCGTAAGTGCATGTTTTATCTCTATACCAACTCGATATCGCAAATGGATAACTTGTGTTGCCTCTCATTTGCATTGGAGGAGGAGTGAAGCGTGAAAGCTGTGGTGAAGGCAGGGACACCTCTCGCTAATGCTGTTGGAGTCTGCTCCTTCTCCTCTAGGGTTCCCACCACATTCTGTGTTTCCATCTCTGGCTCAGCCTCACAGATGGACTGCACTGCACTACTGTCTATTTAACGCTCTCCTACTCTCCATCTATCACCTGTCAAACACAATGTTAGCATTGTACATTACAATCAAAGAGACAACATTACTTAGTCATAGGAGTCATGTGGCAAACATGATGTGTATTCTGCTCAAACTGTCCCTTTATATCAAATAATTGTCTTTATATAAAATGATATAGCAGATCTTCTCCTATTGTCCACAGACAGCAATAATAGTGTTTTGCTTCTGATACAGTATACTGAAATTAGGTTTGATCGCAAAGGCAAAAACATATTTATAAATCTTATAAAAGAGAATGTAAGAGCTGTGTCTTCTTCAAACATACAACGATGCAACACAGTGTCTTCCTATAGAAGCAATTCAGTTCAGGGCTCTAAGCACTATTCCTCAGAGTGGGTCTACAGAACCTTGTGATCTGGAACTCTGTAATTATCCACTTGACAAGCTCTCTGTTGTTTTACATTGTGCATTAGTTTCATTTGAACGTGTGACAAAACATGAGCATTTTTGACACATCTCAGATATGTTAACAATGGCAAAGTGTTGTTGTTGCACAGAATTAAACATATTTTTACACCTAGACACATTCTCACATTGCTACAATATGCAATATGTTGTATTGAAGTAAAGTGAAAATAAATGTGAATGTACAACAGTGTTAATCAGTGTAATTTATATGTTCAAGAAATAGGGGGGGGGGGGGGTGATAGACCTGTTTTGAAGAAGCTTAATAATTCAGATACATAAGGGCGTTTTCTCTCATCAAATAACAGGTTGAAAGAAAATCGTTCAGGGCAACTGCGAACAAAATAAATTAAGACCACCATAAGATCCATCATAGTACCCGAGAAAAAAAATATCCAGCTTTCAATTCAAATATATATTCATATTTGTATTTTTTAAAGAATCAGCTACTCAATTCCAGTGGTTCCTTTTGTTCTCTTTAGGAAGTACAACAATCTCAACTTGATTGCCTCCTACTCTGTCATTACCTAATAAGATCCCATACACGGCTCCCACATGGATATTTCCCAACCGGAGACCCTTTCCCGGAGTGTTGATTGCACCTGGTGCAGAGGACTGTTTGCGCAACACTTCCCGACTTCAAGGGCCATTCCGCCTCGCTCTAGCACAGGTGGCAAATGCGTTGGAGGTCGCCTACTTTAAGGACTAGTTCATTAACATTTGAATCACTCTCTCTTTATATGTGGAATGTGGAATACTGTTCCGTGAGCCATGCCATGGCAAGATGTCCTCCGGGGGCTTGAATGCTCCTGGGTTATCGAGGGCGCTTGAGGGTTCATTATTGTAGCTGGATCATCAAGTGGGAAAAAGTAGAATCTTTCTCAGAAAACTTCACAGTGTCATCACTGGCTGACTGAATAGGTACATATTTTACACAAATTCCACAAAAAAACGGTACATTTTATATCCCTCAGACATATTGGACTGGCTCAGCAGTTTTCCAAACTGAGTGTGGCATGTGAAATGAGTACCCAAACTCGTACCACTGTACCAAATGAAGCCGTCTCTAAACTAACTGTAGGAATCGCAGATGACCTTTCCTGGATAAGGTGTACATGCATCTTTCTTTTGATGAACATTACCAAGCTGACACAAGCTCCTAGAAGTTAAAGAGCAATAGCCTGGGGAGACCTGTGGCAAGGCAAGGATGCAAAGTTTGGGTAAAGTTGTCCCTTTCTGCTCCAAGGGATGGCAGGTCCAGCAGCTGGCAGGTGCAGCAGTTTATCACAAACCCAGAAATAATTGAAAGTGACAACTGGCAGCACCACAAATGATTTATTAGTCTTTTACTCAGCTCCTAACCATCCTCAGGGTTAGAATCAATTATTTACCAACTATGTGCCTTCAAATCATTAATTCTACTGTGTGAAGCCAAACTTCATTCTACTTCATGTGGCATTTGGGTGTACCAAAAACTATGAGAACTGTTTCCCAAGTTATTTCTGGAAGAATTTTGTGACTCTGTCTCTACAGAATGGTTATTGCAGTACCTCATATGGTCATCTTTGACCCCACACCGATGAGGTGATGACCTTAAGTACTACCAGAACATCAGTCACTTTCTCTACTCTTCTAGGCAAACTGACTCACACTCTCATAAGTACCCTACAGATTACCCACTTTTCCCCATGATCTTTACCACTAAAGCTATTGCAGGGATTTCTGTCAAATTTAACGTGATTGTACTTAGTCTCTTAATCACATTTGGAAATGGAGAACGAACTTAAAAAACAGGAAGCAAAGCCCAAACAACCTTATTTCTAAAACGACGCATTTTTTCAGTGAGTATGGTTTAGGTTTTATGTATAATTAACTTGGTATGGTTTTTAAGTTTAGCGAGCAGCATTTTACTTATTATACCTAAAGTGTTCTCATCCTTATAAATTCAAAGCATATATAATGTTATGCCTCCCTATTATTAATTATGGAAATAACACAACAAAAGCATATCCTAAATCCATTACTGTTGTAAGCTAGACTTGTCTCAATAAATCAGCATCTACAATCAAAATTGAAATAATTTTTTATGCATAATGTATGTGCTTGTTGCCACAACATCTGTTCATTATGCAGAGTAATGCATTCTTGTAGTTTTAAAAAACTTCAGTCCTATAAAATAATCATAATGACTGCTTCATTATAGAGCGCGAGAAGACAGAAATACATTTTACAATATGTTGCATGATTTACGGTTTCATCTACTTTTTTATTGTCAATCTCAAGTTTCAAATGAGAAGAGTTGAGGAAATGTCATTAGGCAGATGTTTTTCAAGACATTTTATTTGTTATTTTGGATATTCTATAGTATTTTACATACCTCATCTTAAGTGAACTCGTCAACTCACACAAATACACAGTATGTAGATACTCATTACATATTTTGAACATACTGTATATGAGATATTGCTTATATATAATATATAAGTATTGATCTCACAATGCTTGACATACGGAACTTAAACAATTCCAGTAATGACTAACAATTTAGATTGAGAAAGGAGAGAAGTATTTTTCGGAAAAATGCACTCAAATGAGTGAGCCATTACAGTATATTACAAGGAATTGTCTCTATAGAGGATTCATCTGTAACACGACAAAAGAAATCTACCTAAAAGTAAGCAGTTACAAATGGTTGAGACAGTTTTACGATTTTAACATCAAGTGGCATTTTATACTTCATATATGCACAACAGTCCCAGCAATGGAGTAGAAGTGATGAACGGGAACATCATGTTGCTACTGTGTGTTGTCAGGGGACTCTTATCTCTGCTACACATAAATCAGTCTGGGATGATGCCCCTCTTCCCTCTCAATGGAACATGACAGCTTTCTTTCATTTTGTACTTTCCTAGCTAGCTAGTGATGATCCCGCATGTCATGTACAGAGATGTCAATTGATATGAAGCAAAATGTCATCAGTGCACCTCATGCAGAGTTTCTTAAAAGATTCCAACCTCCCAAAGCAGCCTCTAATATTCTAATATTTCTCTACATGTAGGCTACTGACAGTTTGGGACTAACATGTCGTATTTAGAATCATGCTTTATGCATCGAGAATTAATGCATGCCCCACATTCTGTCTATCTGACAGCTGTCTTGATCACACAACATAGCTTTCGTCGTTTTGTTGTGAGCCATTTAAATGCAGGAAGCAACAGGACACAGGCCTTTAACAAAATGGCACCCAATACACCAGACATCCAGCTGATTATCATATTCAGTTTCCTCAGGTGTTTAAAAAGGTAAGCACATTCTGCATTAAAGTTACATTCTACACTTCCTGCATTTCCATATTGGATTCACAAACTTTGATTAGTCAGGAAATGAAGAAAATAGTGACCTAATATTGCCACAAAAGAAGGATTTAACAACATGTACATAGATCACACCTTAATGTGAACAAGACAAATGTGTCCATCTCTTTCCAGTGTGACTACAGATTGTATGCAAATAACATCCTTACAGGATCATTTCTCTACTTCTCCTCAGTTCAAGACAAAATAGCCTCAGAGGTGGATTTAATTTCCTTGTCTGACTTGATGTGAAAAGGCGATCCTACACTACAACAATGTGGCATGTAGATGCAATAATCTCAAATTAAGTCATGAATAATGTAAGGCATGTCATGAAGATGAATTAATAATTCAATAGATAAATAATTTACAAAATAATCAAATAAATAAATAATCACACCATAAATAACGCATCAGATTAAATCATTCCACCACGCAACCTCACGCAAGAAGCAACACAAACAAATAGCATAGCTATAGTCCTGCTTTTGTATTGTTTCAGAAAGTAGCTTGGCGTTGCAGCAAAGATGTTAAACTGAGAAATTCATTTTGAGATTTTATCAGTATTTTAACTCCCAATATGACCGTTTTTTTGTCAAGAACTGCAACTCTTCTGGGTTTTTCACGCTAAACATTTTCTGTCAAAAATGGTACACCACCCAAAGGACATCCAGCCAACTTCACACAACTATGGGAAGCATTGGAGTCAACATGTGCCAGCATCCCTGTGGAACGTTTTCGACACCTTGTAGAGTCCATGCCCCGACGAGTTGAGGCTGTTCTGAGGGAAAAGGGGGGGGGGGGGGGGGGGGTCAAATCAATATTAGGAAGGTGTTCTTAATATTTTGTACACTCAGTGTAGTCTAGATGATTATTGTGGTACAATGCTCATTATTAACAATGGTGGCAATAATTCTCAATGGTCCCTTTTAACAATGTTTCAAGATACATTTGGCATTTACTTGTGTCACAGTAAATGGCATGTATAATCTGAGATCTTTTTATACTGTATATACTATCAAATCATACTTTTCCTCATACCTTTGGTCATTTCAGAGCTCCCCTTTGGGTCGCAGTACGTTTTCAGTTTGCATATGCTCTTCACCCTGACCTTTGATAGGAAGGTCATGGAATGGTTACTGGTGCCAGTGGTGGAGTGGTGCCCAAGTCTCTGCCCCTCTTTAGGATGTCCCTCTCCCAGTGCCATCTGCCTGCCATCCTTAGTCTATCAAGAAACGGAACTACAATCAACAGAGCCATCAGTGGTTTCCTTTCTGTCACCAGTCCATTAACTACATCACCACCACCCTAACCCCACAGTGATTAAATAGCAGTGACAGTGCAGTGTACCATTGGTTCTGTAACTTTTCCGACCGAGTGAATGTAAGTAGGTCTCAATGATCTAACAAAATCGATTGATGGAAATTGTAGTTTTCTTAGATAATGGAGATAGGGCAAAGAACAGGATGAATAATTGAGTATATTTAATGTGGGCAATGAGGTGTCGTTAATGTATTAGCCTCAGGCAAAGCTAGTGGTCTGCAGACCGGACTGTCTAGTCCAGAACATTTGTAGGTTTCGATTTTGTAGTTGTAAATGTCACAACTGACATCACACAAGCACTGTGATTATAGTAGTTCAGAAATCACATGTTATATTACTCTTGCTTGAACAAGGAATCAACATCATAACAGGTACTGCTTTGAATTTGAACGTTCTTTCAAATCAGTGCAGACAAATCCACCAACTCAACCCATTAAAATCCATTCACTCCTGATGATTGCAAAAAAGCCGCCGGACACAAAGATTAATTTAAAAAACAAACTGTACAATGGACACATGAATTGTTTCATTAGAAGCCAGTGTGCGGATGCAGAAACGCCAAGAAAATATGAATGAGGTCCGGGATGGACAGCGCTTAAGATAAAACAGACGAAAAATGTGCAACAGACAAAACAGACGATCTGGAATGGAGGAGGCCCCTAATGAAGCCAGCTGGTCCCAGTCCAGACATGCAGAGGAGGGGGAAGGATTGATAGGGGGAGAGACCCGGGGGGGGGGCGGAGAAAGCAAGGGAGAGAGGAAGACATGCAGGATGTATGGCCGCTGAAGCAGCTCTATTGTATCAGTAGGCACCAGTAGGTGTATTTCTTCCAAACTCTGGAAAAACCTCGAACCATGCCAAGTACCCCACATCTGCTAATCGTGCTGCAATTACTAGCCTAATAGCTGTTTTTTTGTTCACTTTCTCCCTACACACAGCCTCCATGTTGTGAAAAACGGTATAATTATGGGATAGGAAGGCAAATTTCACAGGCCATGGCTACAGCAAAATGTTTTCCCATCAACACAGCCTATTTTAAACATTTATTTCAATGATTACTTTCTCTAAAATGTGGAATTGGTTTTAATTTTACATTGTGAAACATTAATGACATGTTAATAAAGTTAATAACCTATATAACATGTCTTTCTTAAAAAAACATTCAGAAGCGTTAGCTTTACAACCTTAAAATAACTGTCCAGTGTTTCCAGATTTCTATGAAATATGACCTGTAATTAATTAGAATATAAGTTAAATATCTTTCCTTCCAAAAATGTTTTATTAAGTATGTAAAAAATATACTTTCTGTATTTGGATGGTGTGGGTGTACCGCAACATCAGAACAGTGTGGCCATATACCAGTCATTACAAACAATTAATGCAAGTAGACTGCTGATTGGCCAGCTCAGCCAATGAGTCAACATGACATCATGTTCTATGAGGAAATAGCAAGCATTTTTGAAATGTCTGTTTCAGATACATTTTGAGGTGGGGCTTTGGAAGTGTTTTTCTCCAATTTATGCTTTGGCCACAAATACGAGTATAGGACAAGTTGACAACATTATTTTGGTATGAGTTAACAGATAATTACGTTTTCGAAGTGAGATTTTCACTGGACAGTTCCTTTAAAACAGGGGTGTCAAAGTCAAATGGACGGAGGGCCAAATAAAAAATTTAGCTACAAGCCGAGGGCCGGACTGTTCGAATGTTCATTGAAAAATTTTTAAATGACGCATATAGTCTAGTGAACCTAATTGAACCTACTGAAAACCTAACAAAAATATTCCAATATGATCAGATAAATAAAGCAATATTTTCTTATGGCTCTGTCAGTAATCTTTAATTTTCAACAGACACAAAAGACAAATTTCCTTTATATAAAAATCCCCATAACATGAACATTAAATGAAAGAAACCGGTATTCAAGGCACCATCAGTAGCCTATATTTTCTATTTTAGCAAAAGTGGGCTAAATTTACTTCAAAGAAAAAAACAATAATAGCAATTTTCTATCATCCACTCAACTGAAATATTTTTAAAATATAATTGGATTGAAATACAATAAAATAAAGTGCAAAAATCTATTAATCAAAAACAACACTTTGTTTAAGGAGAAGTAACATGCAGTGAAAACAAATATTAAACTTTAACTTTTAAACTTGAACTGAGTAAAAACTCTAAATATGTGATTGCACAGTAATGTTCACTTGTTTGAGGTTGAGGGTGATACTTGGTGGTGTCCCATCTTTTCCACAAGTTCATCAATGTTCGGGGTAAGGCTCTGAGCTGAGGAAATCCTCAGAATTGAGTGGAGGTGTTCAGCAGTAAGTCGACTTCTGTTTGATGTTTTGTTCAGGTTCATCAAAGAAAACAGTTGTTCACACAGGTATGTGCTGCCAAACATAGACAACGTTTGAGCAGCCTGGATGCGCAGCTGGGGCATTGTGTCGGGGAGGAAACGGGCGAACTCCGCAGCACCCACTGCCGCATATTTTGCCCTCAGTGCATCATTGCATTGGAGGTCAATCAACTCCATTTGGAGGTTTGGTGGTGAGCTTTCCACGTCAACAGCAAATGGGTTACCGAGCAGTTCCAACCTGCTTTTTTGTGCTTCAAAGTCAGCAAATCGGCGTCGAAAGTCAGCGGCAAGCATACCTATTTTATCAGCCAACTGTGCGCTCGGGAACGCACTGGTAGAGAGCTTCTCTTTCATGGTCTGGCAGCTGGGAAAGTGGCTCAAATTTTCTTTCCGCATCTGCGTCTCCCACAGAGTCAGTTTGGTTTTAAATGCCTTCACTGTACTGTACATATCAGAGATGACATGATCCCGACCCTGCAGCTGCAAGTTCATTGCATTCAGATGACTCGTAATGTCACACAGAAAAGCCATTTCACACAGAAACATTTCGTCTCGGAGTTGTGTTGTGTCTTTCCCTTTGCTGTCCAAGAACAGACAAATCTCCTCACGAAGCTCGAAACATCTTTGAAGCACCTTTCCCTGGCTTAGCCATCGCACCTCTGTGTGATAAGGCAAATCACCATGCTCCGTTTCTAACTCCGTCAGAAATGCCTTGAACTGGCGGTGATTCAAACCTTTGGCTCTGATAAAGTTAACTGTGCGCGTGATGATGCTCATTACATGCTCCATTTTCAAGGCTTTACCGCACAACGCTTCCTGGTGTATGATACAATGATAAGCTGTCAGCTCACCTGTCGCGTTTTCCTCTTGCATCTTTTCCCGTATCTTCGCCACCAGTCCGCTCCTGTGTCCACACATCGCAGGTGCTCCGTCGGTTGTCAAACCCACGAGTTTTTCCCAAGGCAGCTCCATCTCATTTACACATCTTGACACCTCTTCATACAAATCATGCCCCGTAGTTGTGCCATGCATAGGACGTAAAGCCAAAAACTCCTCTGTCACGCTTAGGCTGGAGTCCACTCCGCGGATGAAAATTGACAACTGGGCAATGTCAGAAATGTCGGTGCTCTCATCCACAGCCAAGGAATATGCAATGAAATCTTTTCCCTTTTTCACAAGCTGCTCTTTTAGATTGATGGACAACTGGTCTACTCTCTCGGCAATGGTGTTTCTGCTCAGACTCACATTTAAAAAGAGTTGCCTTTTTTCTGGGCAAACTTCGTCACAAACTTTAATCATGCAGTTTTTGATGAAATCCCCCTCCGTAAATGGCCGGGCTGATTTAGCGATCTCTTCTGCCAAAATAAAACTGGCCTTGACAGCAGCCTGGCCTTGTGATTTGGCTTTTTTGAACAGAGCCTGTCGAGATTTGAGGCCTCGTTTTAATTCCTCTGCCTTTTGTAGCCTTTGTTCCATGTCCATATTCTTGTTTTTGTCCGCGTGTTTCGTTTCATAATGTCGTCTCAGATTATACTCTTTCAGTACCGCCACACTTTCTCCACACAGAAGACACACAGGTTTTCCAGCTACCTCCGTGAACATATACTCCGACTCCCACCTTGTTTGAAACCCCCGGTTCTCAGTGTCCACCTTCCGTTTTGCCATTTTTGATGGGTATCTGAAAGTTAATTTTACTGTGATGCTGACGACTGCTGTGCCAATAAATATTGAAATGAAGCAGCCTACTGCTCGGTGCGTCACCGTTGCATTGTGGGAAATGTAGTATTGGTGCGTGTAAAAGATCTGCGGGCTGCCGGCTTGCTGCGGTCTGCGGGCCGGTTCTAATAATAAATCAAGATCATCCCAGGGGCCGTAAAAAACCTTCTCGCGGGCCGGATGTGGCCCGCGGGCCTTGACTCTGACATATGTGCTTTAAAATAATCACTACCACACTCTGTTGCGTCCTCAGGTAGCCTATGTTTCCTCTGTTCCTAGGACAGAATACACGCTGAGTGGCAACTCACATAAGGTGTGTGTATGTGTGTGTGTGTGTGTGTGTGTGCGTGTGCGTGTGTGTGTGTAGATGACAAAAATAACCAATCTACAGTACTATTCCTTACTAACATTGCTAACACGAGTGTTATCCTATCTCTTGTGACATCTACTGTAGCATACATATCCAATTATGAGACATTTAACTTTGTGAGACTGCAGTTAACATAATGGCTGTGTCTAAAAATATCCTAAATGAAACGACTGACCATTACTATCAAACTATTTTTAGCCTATATCAGCCTGAATGCAACATGGTAGATTTAACTGAAGTGCATGAAAGACCATTTTTCATGCAATAAACAATAAGTAAAAAAAATGTTAAGCAATAAAATATTAACAAAGGTTATCAAATACATTGGCAATGTAAAGTTTTTATTCTTTATCAATGTACTTATTTTGTCTGAATAAAATTCCCAATTACGTGTACTGTATTTCTAAAGGAATAGATTAACATCTATGATCTGAAATAGATGATTGGGTAAAACTGGGTTAAACTTTTCACCTATTGTATTGTCTCATCAGGGGGAACAATGTCAAAACTTGTGCTGTTAAGACTTGTGCTGTTAACTCCAAATTGATAAGGCATTCCCCTAAGTTACATTACATCTCTCAATGCACTATTTAAAACATTATGCACTCACATTTACCCTTACAATGCAAGGACACAGACACATTCAAACAGCTCAATAGCGGAAAACAAAAATGTATATACTGCAATCTAGTACATATCCATTAACCCTTTACTGTGGTTGTAGAAAATGAAGAATGAGTCAAAGATTCAAATTGGTATTCTCTGGGTTTTGAATTTGTGGACAGTCACAGGCTGAAATCTAATTAAACATGAGGTACAAATTAATTTCAGCACACCAAGTTTTTATTGCATTTTTTTGTTAGATCCACAGAGCAACATATTCACATATTCACATACCAGCAGCATACCACCCTGCATACCAGTGCTGGCTTTCTTCTGAATCTAAGCAGGGTTGGTTCTGGTCAGTCCCTGGATGGGAGACCAGATGCTGCTGGAAGTTGTGTTGGAGGGCCAGTAGGAGGCACTCTTTCCTCTGGTCTAACAAATATCCCAATTCCCCAGGGCAGGACAAAGCCCTGTGTAGGGTGCTGTTTTTTGGATGGGATGTTAAATGGGTGTCCTGACTCTCTGAGGTCATTAAAGATCCCATGGCACTTATCGTAAGAGTAGGGGTGTTAACCCTGGTGTCCTGGCTAAATTCCCAATCTGGCCCTCAAACCATCATGGCTACCTAATCATCCCCAGCTTACAATTGGCTCATTCATCCCCCTCCTCTTCCTGTAACTATTCCCCAGGTTGTTGCTGTAAATGAGAACGTGTTCTCAGTCAACTTACCTGGTAAAATAACAGATAAATAATAAAAATATGCTGCCTGTTCCAAAGTGGTTCATACCCAATTTGCTGCAGCAAACCGGATCCTTCATTCTCACATTATGTCACGTTCCTGACCTATTTCTGTTAGTTTGTTGTATGTGTTAGTTGGTCAGGACGTGAGTCTGGGTGGGCATTCTATGTTGTCTGTTTCTATGTTGGTTTATGGGTTGCCTGGTATGGCTCTTAATTAGAGGCAGGTGTTTGGCGTTCCTCTAATTAAGAGTCATATTTAGGTAGGTTGTTTCACAGTGTTCGTTGTGGGTGGTTGTCTCCTGTGTCAGTGTTTGTCGCACCATACGGGACTGTTCGGTTTGTTTTTGTACATCGTCATTTTGTGTAGTCTATTTTCCCTGTTCGTGCGTTCTTCGTGTTTAATGTAAGTTCGTCGTCCAGGTCTGCCTACTCCGTTTGTTGTTTTGTTAGTTTATAGTCAAGTTCGTGTTTTCGTCTTTTCTGTAAATAAATATGTTAACTCAAGACGCTGCATTTTGGTTTAATCCCTGTTCCTCCTTTTCGGTTGAAGAGGAGGTGGACTACCGTTACAGAACCACCCACCTATCCAGAATCAAGCAGCGGTGTAATCGGAGGAAGGGACAGCGTAAGAAGGAGGAATGGACTTGGGACGATGTATTGGACGGTAAAGGTTGCTACACATGGGAGGAGATCCTGTCTGGAAGGGATCGCCTCCCATGGGAACAGCTGGAGGCACTGAGGAGAGCAGAGGCAACCGGAAAAGGGAACCGGAGTTATGAGGGGACGCGTCTAGCACGGAAGCTCGAAAAGCCCGTGAGTACCACCCAAAAATTTCTTGGGGGGGAGCTAAGAGGTAGTGGGCTAAGGGCAGGTAGGAGACCTGCGCCCACTTACCAGGCTAACCGTGGAGAGCAGGAGTACGGGCAGACACCGTGTTACGCAGTAGAGCGCACGGTGTCCCCTGTATGTGTGCATAGCCCAGTGCGGGTTATTCCACCTCCCCGCACTGGTAGGGCTAGATTGGGCATTGAGCCAAATGTCATGAAGCCGGCCCTACATATCTGGCCACCAGTACGTCTCCTTGGGCCGGCTTACATGGCACCAGCCTTACGCATGGTGTCCCCGGTTCGCCTACATAGCCCGGTGCGGGTTATTCCACCTCCCCGCACTGGTCGGGCGACGGGGAGCATTCAACCAGGTAAGGTTGGGCAGGCTCGGTGCTCAAGGGAGCCAGTACGCCTGCACGGTCCGGTATTTCCGGCGCTACCTCCCCGCCCCAGCCCAGTACCACCAGTGCCTACACCACGCACCAGGCTTCCAGTGCGTTTCCAGAGCCCTGTTCCTCCTCCACGCACTCTCTCTATGGTGCGTGTCTCCAGCCCGGTGCCTCCAGTTCCGGCACCACGCACTGAGCTACCTGTGCGTCTCCAGAGCCCTGTACACACTGTTACTTCTCCCCGTACTCGTCCTGATGTGCGTGCACTCAGCCCGGTGCCACCAGTGCCGGTACCACGCACCAGGCATATAGTACGTTTTGAGAATCCAGTGTGCCCTGTCCCTGCTCCCCGCACTAGGCTTGAAGTGCGTGTCCCCAGTCCGGTGCCTCCAGTTCCGGCACCACGCACCAGGCCTACAGTGCGTCTCAGCCGGCCAGAGTCTGCCGTCTGCCCAACGGCGCATGAACTGCCTGTCTGCCATGAGCCTGCAAAGCTGCCCGTCTGCCATGAGCCTACAGAGCCTTCCGCCAGACAGGAGCAGCCAAAGCCTTCCGCCAGACAGGAGCAGTCTGAGCCATCCGTCTCCGCAGCGCCATCTGAGCCATCCGTCTCCGCAGCGCCATCTGAGCCATCCGTCTCCGCAGCGCCATCTGAGCCATCCGTCTCCGCAGCGCCGTCTGAGCCATCCGTCTCCCCAGCGCCGTCTGAGCCATCCGTCTCCCCAGCGCCGTCTGAGCCATCCGTCTCCCCAGCGCCGTCTGAGCCATCCGTCTCCCCAGCGCCGTCTGAGCCATCCGTCTGTCCCGAGCCATTAGAGCCGCCCGTCTGTCCCGAGCCGTCAGAGCCGATAGTCAGTCAGGAGCCGCTAGAGCCAGTCGTCAGTCAGGATCTGCCAGAGCCGCCAACCAGACAGGATCTGCCAGAGCCGCCAACCAGACAGGATCTGCCAGAGCCGCCAACCAGACAGGATCTGCCAGAGCCACCAACCAGACAGGATCTGCCAGAGCCGCCAACCAGACAGGATCTGCCAGAGCCGTCAGTGAGCCATGAGCGTCCAGAGCCGTCAGCCAGCCATGAGCGTCCAGAGCCGTCAGCCAGCCATGAGCGTCCAGAGCCGTCAGCCAGCCATGAGCGTCCAGAGCCGTCAGCCAGCCATGAGCTGTCCCTCAGCCCAGAGCGGCTATTTATTCAGAACTGCCCCTCAGTCCAGAGCTGTCTCTCTGTCCGGAGCTGCCTTTCAGTCCGGAGTTGCCCCTCTATCCTGAGCTACCTCTCTATCCTGAGCTACCTCTTTATCCTGAGCTATCCCTCTGTCCTGAGCTATCCCTCTGTCCTGAGCTATCCCTCTATCCCGGTGCTGCCCCTTGTGTCGAGGTTACCTAAAAGATTTAGTGGGTGTAAGATGAGGGTGGTCATTTGTAGGGGGAGATGCAAGCTGGGATTGACTATGGTGGGGTGGGGACCTCGCCCTGATCCTGAGCCACCACCGTGGTCAGATGCCCACCCAGACCCTCCCCTAGACTTTGTGCTGGTGCGCCCGGAGTTCGCTCCTTATGGGGGGGGTTATGTCACGTTCCTGACCTATTTCTGTTAGTTTGTTGTATGTGTTAGTTGGTCAGGACGTGAGTTTGGGTGGGCATTCTATGTTGTCTGTTTCTATGTTGGTTTATGGGTCGCCTGGTATGGCTCTTAATTAGAGGCAGGTGTTTGGCGTTCCTCTAATTAAGAGTCATATTTAGGTAGGTTGTTTCACAGTGTTCGTTGTGGGTGGTTGTCTCCTGTGTCAGTGTTTGTCGCACCATACGGGACTGTTCGGTTTGTTTTTGTACATCGTCATTTTGTGTAGTCTATTTTCCCTGTTCGTGCGTTCTTCGTGTTTAATGTACGTTCGTCGTCCAGGTCTGTCTATTCCGTTTTGTTATTTTGTTAATCATTCAAGTGTATTTCGTTTCGTGTTTTTTCCGTCTTGTTTATTAAAATTATGTATTCACAACCCGCTGCGCCTTGGTCAAATCACTACTCCTCCTCCTCGGATGAAGAGGAAGAGGATTACCGTTACACATTATTATGTATTTTCGTCTTCAAACAAACCTCCCCCTTTAAACGTCCTGCATTACAAAACATTAACATATGGGCCTATGTTTTTAAAAATTAGTTTGTAAATCATGGGCTGTCTATTACAGAACAATTTTCTAAATGTATGAATGTTTTTATTTAGTGAAGAGCGTTTCCCCTGGGTTTTCCATAGTTAACATTTGGAACTCATTATTAACTGTTCATTTTACATGGATATAAAAATGCTAACTTTTATTTTTCCCCTTCATTTTCTCAGATCACTAACATGCTAAGCAGCTCATATGAAATTGACCATCTATAGCATAGTAAGGTTAGGTTTCTTTCTGTGACCAATGTCCTTTTACAGTTGTACGGTACTCTCAGACGGGGCACCATTTATGTAAGGGAATGTCCTTTTCAATCCAACATGTTCACATTTTTCAACATATGGCATTACGACACATCACTACACTGTCTTCTTAGTCATAGATTCGTGTGAGACCTTTGATTACTGGAAGTGGTTTCGAGTTAGGGTCTCTCATGCGTACACACCACAGCATCTTGGACTTTAATGACACTCAGTCTATAGTTGGCAAGTTGTAAATTATGCAAGACTGACTGACTCCCCCTTCATTTAATTCCAAACATTTCTTGACCTCCACGACAACTCGTGTGAATTGTTATCCCAGCATCAAGGAGAGACATTTGACCTCTCCAACAATGGCAAATGGCCTATGACAGAGAATGAACACTGGTGAGCCAGGGAGAATTCTTCCTCTATACTGTAGGTAACATATTTTACCCAAGTTTCATTAATTATAAAATGATGTGGTTACATGCTTGGTTGTAGCAACATAGAGTGACCCCTTAAAGCTATTACTGAGCTCAAAAACATATTGTCGAGGTGCTAGAGTGTTTCATGGCAAGAAATTGAGCAGCTTTTTTCTCAACAGCAGCGGTACTGAAACGGTACTGGTTTGACAAACAATACTTATGGATGACACCTTTGACACAGAGTTGTCATAGGTGTAAGTGTTTCAGTGATGGGATCTCTAAAGAAACTGTACACACATTGTAATTATCATCACTACAATTATATGAATTATAATTCAATCCAAAACGACAATATACCTACTGTATAAACTTGCCACACTAGGGTTGGGCGGTATCCTGATTTTCATATCGTCCTTCTCTCGTCCCGGGATTTAAGATATTACTGACTTAGTACACCACAGGGCAAAAAAAGGCCATTGGGTGTCTATTACCAGAATGCTAACAAAATTAGCACAAGTAATAGCAAATTTCCATGGAGGCTGCTAGCTAAATATGCTAGCGAGTGCAAACGAAAAGACAGGAAGTCCAGCTCATAAAGTTAAACATAGAGGTAGGAGCTACCAAATGTCATTTTTGGTGAGTTTGGACATTTAAAAGCAAATGTGAATGAGACATTGTGCAAATGAACAAAGTTTTGACACATGCTTGTCTGAATGAAAAACAGTACTGTGTTTGTGTGGAGTCGCTAAAGCAATGGGCCTGCCTGCTCTGCACAGAGAAGATGGGGAGGAGCAGACGGGCTGAGAACTGAGGAGAAAAAACGCTAGGTAATCAAGTTGCAGTGGCAGCTGTACAGATAACTCATCCAAAGGGCTTTGACTTCTCAAACACAGCAGAAAGCTAACACAATATGATGCCCCGTCACCTTAGTAACGTCTCGTCTGCACCAGATACATCAAACTCTTTGCATTCAAGCGGAAGTCATTAATTGTCAATGGAGCAGTCCGCAACAGCTACGTTGGTGGTGCCGCACTAGGCTGCGTTCTGTGTACCGCATGCATTCAATATTTTCAACTTGTGCATTGCTTTACCATGTAGTGGTACAAACGGAAGTACACACAGACGCTAACTAGCTAGCTTTTAGCTAGTTGAAAAGCGAAGCAGGTGTGCTTCAAGTACGGAAAATGCAGGCTAGACTTCAGTGAAACAAATCACATATGCATCTGGTTGACATCAGGCCTAAGGCAGAATTATTTGTTTTGACGCAGGAAAAAAAGATAAAAGGCATAAAAAAAATTGTGCGTTTTGTAAATTCAGATCTAAAATGTTGTAATTTCTGCTTGGCATCAAACAAACGTGCTTCAGTTGCACTTCTCCACTACTTTTCAGGTAATCTTCTTGGTGTAGCAAGTCTACATTTCTCCAGTAAAATGCAAGATTAACTTTAAGCAAAACATTAGGAAATGTAGCTGGCTACATTCCTTTGATGATAAATATTCGCATCGTTTTTGCAAAAAAAAGATCTTGAAAAACGTCAAAGAAATAGTTAAGGGTATTGACGGTATTGAAAAACCATTCCATAGCCTATGCCACACCAAATAAAGAGCTATCAAGAATACCATCATCATAGCTCCACAAATGTGTTGATGCTACAGTGGTTCCTCCTTTAAAAGTTGCATCATACCTTGCGTGCTACCGCAGCATTCTGTGGCACGCCATTTAATTGCCAGCCATTTTTTCTGTTACTGCAAGTTATTGCTAGTTTGACTACCATAGAGCATCTTTCAGAAGCATTTGATAGTATTCTGTATTGGCATTACCAGAGAATTTAAAACCTTTTTTGTAATAACATAGTATATGAGATTGATTTTATTAAGAAATTTGGCTTAATTAATTTTATTAATATTATGGTGTTTCTATTCAGAGAAAAACGACACTCTCAGGGTTTCCGTTAGGATGGAATGGAAAATATGGCGCAGTACAATGTGACGGTCGACAGTACAGTACTGGGCTATTTAGCAAAAGAATCCCCGCAGGACACGAGGAAGGAGTCGACTGTCCTTGTAAATAAGAATTTGTTCTTAACTGACTTGCCTAGTTAAATAAAGGTTACACTAAGAGCATGACATTTCTGCACGATAATTTTCTAGTACCCTAACAGAGAATCAGTAAAAATAAAAATCTCATTGATTTATCAAGACCAGTCCCCATGCTTGCCTCAGAGCAGCACGAAACGGTGCTATAATAGTTATAGGCTTTTGCTTCTAACTTCAATATGCTCTTTAAATAAATAAGACCTACACCATTTTTAACAGCACGTTACTCAATGCTAGTGAGACTCATTTAGACTTGGGAGGCCTACAGTATATCGAAAAAATATTTTTTTCAATGACGTGACTGTAAAGGCAGTCATTGTTGTTCTCCCCCTTAGACGAGGAGGAGCATGGATAGGACCAAGATGCGGATTGAGGGAAATAAGCCATCTTTTAATGGAAACAGCAAAACAATACACTACAAAACTACAAAACAACAAATGAGACTAACCTTCAACTGTCCTGTGAGGACACAGGAACAAACACCCACAAAAGCCTACTGCCTATGGCTACCTTAAATCTGGCTCCCAATCAGAGACAAATGAATGACAGCTGTCTCTGATTGAGACCCAATCTAGGCAGCCATAGACATAACTAGACAACCTAACAAACACTATCCCATACACATACAACACCCATGGACTAACCAAACACACACAACATACAATGCCCACCCCAACTCACGCCCTGACCAACTAAACATAATCAAAATAACATAAAAATAGGTCAGGAACGTGACATAAACCCCCCCCTCAAGGTGCGTACTCCGAACGCACCACCAAAAGTCTAGGGGAGGGTCTGGGTGGGCATCTGTCCACGGTGGTGGCTCCGGCTCTGGACGCTGTCCCCACACCACCATAGTCACTCCCCGCTTCCGTATCCCCCACCCAATGACCACCCTCCAACTAAACCCACCTAACTGAATGGGCAGCACCGGGACAAGGGGCAGCACCGGGACAAGGGGCGGCACCGGGACAAGGGGCGGCACCGGGACAAGGGGCGGCACCGGGACAAGGGGCGGCACCGGGACAAGGGGCGGCACCGGGACAAGGGGCGGCACCGGGACAAGGGGCGGCACCGGGACAAGGGGCGGCACCGGGACAAGGGGCGGCACCGGGACAAGGGGCGGCACCGGGACAAGGGGCGGCAGGTCCTGGCTGAGGGACTCCGGCAGGTCCTGGCTGAGGGACTCCGGCAGGTCCTGGCTGAGGGACTCCGGCAGGTCCTGGCTGAGGGACTCCGGCAGGTCCGGGCTGAGGGACTCCGGCAGGTCCGGGCTGAGGGACTCCGGCAGGTCCGGGCTGAGTGGCAGCTCCTGACTGGCGGGCGTCTCTGGCAGCTCCTGACTGGCGGGCGTCTCCGGCGGCTCCTGACTGGCGGGCGTCTCCGGCGGCTCCTGACTGGCGGGCGTCTCCGGCGGCTCCTGACTGGCGGGCGTCTCTGGCGGCTCCTGACTGGCGGGCGTCTCCGGCGGCTCCTGACTGGCGGGCGGCTCTAGCGGCTCCTGACTGACGGACGGCTCTACTGGCTCGGGACAGACGGGCGGCTCTAATGGAGCTGGGCAGACAGATGGCTCAGACGGCGCTGGGCAGACAGATGGCTCAGACGGCGCTGGGCAGACAGATGGCTCAGACGGCGCTGGGCAGACAGATGGCTCAGACGGCGCTGGGCAGACAGATGGCTCAGACGGCGCTGGGCAGACAGATGGCTCAGACGGCGCTGGGCAGACGGGCCGTTCAGGCACCGCTGGGCAGACCGCAGACTCTGGCCGGCTGAGACGCACTATAGGCCTGGTGCGTGGTACCGGAACTGGAGGTACCGGGCTGAGGGCACGCACCTCAGGGCGAGTGCGGGGAACAGGAACAGGGCACACTGGACTCTCGTGGCGCACTCTAGGCCTGGTGCGTGGTACCGGAACTGGAGGTACCGGGCTGAGGGCACGCACCTCAGGGCGAGTGCGGGGAGAAGGAACAGTGCGTCCAGGGCTCTGGAGACGCACAGGAGGCTTGGTGCGTGGTGCCGGAACTGGAGGCACTGGGCTGGAGACACGCACCATAGGGAGAGTACGTGGAGGAGGAACAGGGCTCTGGAGATGGACTGGAAGCCTGGTGCGTGGTGTAGGCACTGGTGGTACTGAGCTGGGGTGGGAAGGTGGCGCCGGATATACCGGACCGTGAAGGAGGACACGTGCTCTTGAGCACCGAGCCTCCCCAACCCTACCAGGTTGAATGATCCCCGTAGCCCTGCCAGTGCGGCGAGGTGGAATAGCCCGCACTGGGCTATGCAGGCGAACCGGGGACACCACCTGTAAGGCTGGTGCCATGTACGCCGGCCCGAGGAGACGTACTGGAGGCCAGATACGTTGGGCCGGCTTCATGGCATCCGGCTCGATGCCCAACCTAGCCCTCCCAGTGCGGCAAGGTGGAATAGCCCGCACTGGGCTAAGCACGCGTACTGGGGACACCGTGCGCTTCACCGCATAACACGGTGTCTGACCAGTACGACGCCATCTTACTCCACGGCAAGCCCGGGGAGTTGGCTCAGGTATCCAACCCGGCTTCGCCACACTCCCCTTTAGCCCCCCCCCAAGAAATTCTTGGGTGAGCCTCTCGGGCTTCCAGCCTCTCATACGTGCTGCCTCCTCAATCCACCGCTCCTGGGCTGTGGCTGCCTTCTTCACCTCCCGAGAGTGGCGATTCTCTCCAACCCTTCCCCAGGGTCCTTTTCCGTCCATGATCTCCCAAGACCATTCCTCCTGTGTCCAGTGCCTTAGTTATTTTTCTCTCTCCTCAATCCGCTTGGTCCTGTTGTGGTGGGTGTTTCTGTAAAGGCAGTCATTGTTGTTCTCCCCCTTAGACGAGGAGGAGCATGGATAGGACCAAGATGCGGATTGAGGGAAATAAGCCATCTTTTAATGGAAACAGCAAAACAATACACTACAAAACAACAAATGAGACTAACCTTCAACTGTCCTGTGAGGACACAGGAACAAACACCCACAAAAGCCTACTGCCTATGGCTACCTTAAATCTGGCTCCCAATCAGAGACAAATGAATGACAGCTGTCTCTGATTGAGACCCAATCTAGGCAGCCATAGACATAACTAGACAACCTAACAAACACTATCCCATACACATACAACACCCATGGACTAACCAAACACACACAACATACAATGCCCACCCCAACTCACGCCCTGACCAACTAAACATAATCAAAATAACATAAAAATAGGTCAGGAACGTGACAGTGACTCTCACCAATAATTACATTTAGAGGATTGGAGAACTCTAAATCAATATCTAAGGGGCATTTTGCGTTAGGATCTGTGAGAATATCTGAGAATATCTAAAGGGCTTTTAAATAATTATAAAAAATAATCACTTTGTTTAAAAAGTTACAATATTTTGGAGATTTCGTTTTCATTTAACCTAGAGTGAGCGAGAAACAGCCAATTCTTGAACATTGGGTGAGACATTCTCACTAATTTGTAAATAAAGCCAGTTTGTTATTAAGAATTGTTTATTTCTGGTAAAACCTTGATTGATTATTAGCAGACATCACTTGCTTATATTCATGAAGATAAATAATCTGCTGGCATCACGGCACGACATCAACATCGCTCTAATTACAGCCAGAAGACAGTTAAAGAAACTTGCGTGGAGAAGTTCCTGAATCTATAGTTAGAGAGTTCCTCCTTACAGCGCTTCAGATTCCACGCGAAGTTATCGACAAAATCCAACTTGAACGCGTTCACCGCTTCGGACAGAGAGGGCAGAGGTACGAACGCCCAATCGTTGCCAAATTTGCTTCATTTAAAGATAAAATAATGGTTAAAAGCCTGGGTAAAAGACTTGCTGGGACCAAAATTGGCATGAATGATCAGTTTCCGAAGGAAATTGCAGAACGGCGCAAAGTTCTGTATCCAATTTTCAAAGAAAATAGATTAAAAGCGAAACGAGTAGCTCTCGTCGTTGATAAACTATATATTGATAACCAGTTGTTCAGAGACACAAAGACTACTCCATGGTTATTTTAAAAATTACAAAGTTCTCATAGACGAGGGAAATAAACACAATTCAAGCCCGGTTACTGATTGTAACAATACAATAAAAAATATAGCTTTTCTATAAATCTTCACATATAACTAATTGAACACACAAGCACTAATTCAACATAGTGAAGATAAAAACTAAGTAAACAGAAGGCACAGTATGTGTGGATGGTATGGTTTGTGTTTATTTTTTATTTTATTTGTTATGTTTGGAAAGTTGAGTGAGTGAGTAATGAAATGGTTGCATATCCCAGAGCCAATGTATTGCTGTGAGCCGGGTATGAGAGGGCTTTCAATGTTGTTCAGATGATGGATATACCTTTATAATGAATTATACGTCTTATTTATTTATTGTCCTATCATGGAGAACTACATTTTTTATTTATTTTTTTATAAATTATATCTAATTATTTATTATCCTATTTTAATGGTACGGTCCATGGCACTATACCCTAGACACCCACCTGAATGACCCAGATACTAAGGAGAAGTCCCTAACTGTTTTATGTGCCCGCTGTAAGCGTCTGTATGCAGCTAAAATGAGGTCAGAGACCAAGAGCAGCACTGCCCCCTCAAGATTCTGAGCCTGCTTGGCAGGGTTGGTCCTGCAAAGCCAAAGCCCCATAAAGGGAGAGCATAATATACAAGGAAATTCTCAAAGCTGCTAATGAGAACCTTGACGACCTTGTACCTAGCCGGTGGGGATTCCGGTGGGGTGCCCCCACCCAGGCAGTGGCAGTGCTGGCAACACTAGCTGCAGTAACCCATGGGGAGGGGGTCACACTCGGACATTCAGAGAGGGGGTATATTATTGTGGCCCTGGCGGCACAAAATCAAAGTCGGACTGCATGGAGATGCGTGGTGACATGGTCATGACGGGTGGCCGTATTGTGGGTGTTTCAGGAATAAGGTGTACATTTGACGGCCATTATCTAGGATATGACAATGGTAAATAAATCTCTCAATTTTTGCTAATTTTTTGTGCGGTCTTGCAGGCCTTCTCATGCAGCTGCAACTGCAAGTGCATTTGTAAATCATGACCCATCTTGAGTTGGGCTCTGGGATGGTGCAATTGTTGAGAAAGTGAGCTTATGGTTGTGTGGGGGTAAGGGCTGAGTGTGTGTGGGTGTATGTGTGTATCCCACAACTGTTGCGAAGGAAGAAGTAAAAGATGTTAGGGACAATTGAGGATGATCCACAGATATATATAATACAAATCGAGGTGAGGGCAATGGAAATGCATATGGTAATTGATCTTCTTCAATTCGGTAAATGGCACTGTATGCTCTTTTCAAAGAATGGATCCCAGTCAGTTCAGGGCTATGGGATACAGGGGGTCGAGGGTGGTCTACCGGGCATTGGGATGACAAGCCATCTCGAGATGAGGCCTTTTAGCGGGTGGAATAGTAGGGACCAATTGGAGGTTTACTTAGTAGAAATGCAAATATCATGGTACAACTATATAGACAGTCAATCATTATGTTACTTTTTAATAGTACGTTTACAAAAATATATTCTGATTAAAAGAATGAAAGGTGTGTCTCATTATGGTAAGTGGTGAAATAAGTATCGCCAGTTACAATTGTAATGGCTTAGCAGATAATAAGAAAAGACGATCAGTATTTACCTGGCTAAAAGAGAAGGATTATAATATCTATTGTTTACAGGAAACCCATTCAACAGTTTTAGATGAAGTTTTGTGGAAAAAGAACTGGGGGGGCAAAATATATTTCTCCCATGGGCAAAGAAATTCAAAAGGGGTGATGGTTTTAATTAATAATAACTTTGATCCAAATGTGCAAATTGTCCAAACAGATCCTCAAGGTAGATGGATTATTTTAAATATGTTATTGGACAATAAACAAATATGGCTTGTTAACCTATACGGTCCGAATAATGATGATCCAAGCTTCTTTGAAAATATATATAAGAATTTATCAACTCTACAAGCAACACTAGACTCTATTATTATAGTGGGAGATTTTAATACGGTCTTAAATACCTCTATAGACCGGAAAGGAAATCACACTACAAACTATCACCCTCAGGCACTTAAGGAAATCATGAATGTCATGGATATATTGGAATTAGTGGATATATGGAGACTTAAATACCATGATTTAGTGAGATATACATGGCGGAGGCTGAATCAAGCTAGTCGTCTTGACTACTTTCTTATACCATTCTCTCTGGCACCAAAAGTTAAAAAAGTGTTGATAGGGGACAGAATGCGGTCGGATCATCACATAATTGGCATATATATTTCTCTTACAGAATTTCCACGTGGGCGAGGATATTGGAAATTTAATCAAAGTCTACTAGATGATAAATTGTTTAGAACTAGGACAGAAGATTTTATAACTGACTTTTTCAGACATAACATAGGTACAGCAGATCCCCTTATTGTATGGGACACTTTTAAGTGTGCCTTTAGAGGCCATGCAATTCAGTACTCATCTATAAAACAAAGGGAATTTAGATCAAAAGAGTCCATATTAACAAAGGAAATTGAAGGACTAACAGTACAGTTAGATAGCAATAAAAACGGTACCCTTAGAGGCACAGAATAAGTTAGAGGAAAAACAAAAAGAAATGGAGGAACTTATTCAAGAAAGATCCAGTGTAATATATTATAAAAATAAAGCGAACTGGATGGAATATGGGGAAAAATGCACCAAATTCTTTTTCAATCTTCAATATAGAAATGCTACCAAAAAAAATTTATTAAAACTTGTTACAAATGATGGAGTCACGCATGATTCACCAAATGATATTTTGAAAGAGGAAGTAAAGTACTTCAAGAATATGTTTTCGTTTCAGGCTCCTCCATCTCCACTAACTGAAACTAATTGTATGGATTTTTTTCCTATTAATAATGTAAAATTAACATCTGTACAGAAAGACTCATGTGAAGGCCAAATTACAGAGGAGGAACTGCTTGATGCAATTGGGGCCTTTAAGGATGGGAAAACTCCAGGGCTGGATGGCATACCAGTGGAAGTATTGATATACTCAAAGGACCATTATTAGCTTGTTTTAACCACTCCTATATAAATGGTAGATTATCAGACACGCAACAAGAAGGTCTGATATCGTTATTACTGAAACAGGACCCAAGTGGTATATATAAAGATCCAGTCCAATTAAAAAATTGGAGACCTCTTACACTTCAGTGTTGTGATGCAAAAATCCTAGCAAAATGCTTGGCGCATATAATAAAAAAAGTTTTGTCAGATATTATTCATCCTAATCAGACAGGTTTTTTACATGGACGATACATTGGAGATAATATAAGGCAAGTACTGGAAACAATAGAACACTATGAAATATCGGGGACACCAGGTCTGGTTTTCATAGCTGATTTTGAAAAGGCTTTTGATAAAGTACGACTGGAGTTTATATATAAATGCCTAGAATATTTCAATTTTGGGGAATCTCTTATAAAATGGGTTAAAATTATGTATAGTAACCCTAGGTGTAAAATAGTAAATAATGGCTACATCTCAGAAAGTTTTAAACTATCTAGAGGAGTAAAACAAGGTTGTCCACTATCGGCATATCTATTTATTATTGCCATCGAAATGTTAGCTGTTAAAATTAGATCAAACATTAATATTAATGGATTAGAAATCCGTGGCTTAAAAACTAAGGTGTCATTGTACGCTGATGATTCATGTTTTCTTTTAAAACCACAACTAGAGTCTCTCCACGGCCTCATAGAGGATCTAGATACCTTTGCTATCCTCTCTGGATTAAAACCAAATTATGATAAATGTACCATATTACGTATTGGATCACTAAAAAATACACATTTTATATTGCCATGTAGTTTACCAATTAAATGGTCTGACGGAGATGTGGACATACTCGGTATAAAAATGCCAAAAGAAAGAAATGATCTCACTCCAATAAATTTTTATAGAAAGTTAGCAAAAATAGATAAGATCTTGCTACCATGGAAAGGAAAATACTTGTCTATTTGTGGAAAAATCACCCTGATTAACTCTTTAGTCATATCACAGTTTACCTATTTGCTTATGGTTTTGCCTACACCTAGTGACCTGCTTTTTAAATTATATGAACAAAAAATATTCCATTTTATTTGGAACGGCAAGCCAGATAAAATTAAAAGGGCCTATTTATATAACGAATATGAATTCGGAGGGCAGAAATTATTAAATATTAAAGCATTAGACCTCTCACTAAAGGCATCAGTCATACAAAAGTTATACTTAAATCCAAACTGGTTCTCTAGTAAATTGGTACGAATGTCTCATCCTATGTTCAAGAAGGGCCTTTTTCCCTTTATTCAGATTACACCTGCTCACTTTCGGTTGTTTGAAAAGGAAATAATCTCCAAAATATCCTTATTTTTTAAACAAGCCTTAGAAAGTTGGTTGCAATTTCAGTTTAATCCACCTGAAACGACGGAACAAATAGTACAACAAATATTGTGGTTAAATTCAAATATAGTAATTGATAAAAAAACTGTATTTATCGAAGAAATGTTTAAAAAAGGTATAATTTTTGTGAATGATATCATAAATAGGACTGGTGGAGTTATGTCACACATGCAGCTAACACAGACATATGGAAATGTCTGCTCTACCCAAAATTACAACCAATTAATTGCAGCATTACCACAAAAATGGAAGAGGCAAGTAGAAGGGGAAAAAAGTAAGGAACTTGTATGTCGGCCCTGTATTAAAGAACATAAATGGTTAAAGAAAAGTGTGATAAATAAAAACATATACCAATTTCATTTAAGGACCAAAAAACTGACAGCTGTGCCATATAAATTGCAAAATAGTTGGGAAGAGATTTTCGATGTACCCATTCCATGGCACATGGTTTATGAATTGATACGCAAAACAACGCCGGATTCAAAACTTCGAATTTTTCAATTTAAATTACTGTACAAAATTCTTGCAACTAATAGAATGTTATATATATGGGGTATACAATCTTCCCAGCTCTGCAGATTCTGTTGTGAGGAGGCAGAGTCATTAGATCATTTATTTTGGTATTGTCCATATGTAGCTCGTTTTTGGTCACAGGTCCAGGAATGGCTGAAGAATTGCAACATTTGCCTAGAACTAACGCTACAGATAGCAATACTGGGGGATTTGAAAAGCCATAGTCAATCAATCAATAATATAAGAATTATTTTAGCAAAAATGTTTATTTTTAATTTACAATCTGTAGAAGCTATGAGAATAGGAAGGTTCAAATCTTTTGTGAAGCATCACAGCACAGTTGAAAAATATATGGCAAATAAAAATCCGAAATGGATGATGTTGGGAGATAGATGGGAAGGGTTGAGTGGAACTGAAGGGTGGGACTAATAACAAGATAATGTATGGCATACGGGATCTGTGAAATGTGTATAGGTGCGGAGCTTTTGTGAAATAGCACAGTTACAAGTGGAAATAAAATTGGATGGACAACAGAAATAGAGGAAGGACTAAGAACAAACAAGAGAGAACTATTATAAAGTAGTCTGTGTCTGTAAAATACGTATAAGATGTATAAATTGAAGGTAAAAGCAGAAGTGTTTATTAGTTTACTCCAATTGGGGGAGCGGTGGTAGGGTTGCGGGGAATAATAATAAAGGTATATTCTTTAAAAAAGAATGTATGTCTATATAGGTATGTGTATGTATATATGTATGTATGTATGCATGCGTGTATGGATATATATATTTACCCAAAAAAATATGGGGGATTGGAAATGATGCAGACAATTACATTGGAAGCAACATTCTTTCCGCAATATTAAGCTGATCCACCCCCAAAAAAAAAAAAAAAAAAAAAAAAAAAAAAAACTTGCGTGGACTTATGGAAAGGCTCGGTAAAAAATGTTATATAAACTCAGCAAAATAAGAAACGTCCCTTTTTCAGGACCCTGTCTTCAAATATCATTCGTAAAAATCCAAATAACTTCACAGATCTTCATTGTAAAGGGTTTAAACACTGTTTCCCATGCTTGTTCAATGAACCATAAACAATTAATGAAGATTCACATGTGGAATGGTCGTTAATGTCATGTTTTGTCTTTGATCTTCATGTCTTGTCCCTGTGCTTCCCTCTGCTGGTCTTATTAGGTTCTTTCCCTCTTTCTTTTCCTCTCTCTCCTCCTCCCTCTCTCCCTCCCCCGCTCTCTCTCTCTATCGTTCCGTTCCTGCTCCCAGCTGTTTCTCTTTCTCCTAACGACCTCATTTACTCTGTCACACCTGTCCCCTATTTTGCCCTCTGATTTGAGTCCCTATTTCTCCCTCTGTTTTCTGCTTCTGTCTTTGTCGGATTCTTGTTTGATGTTTGCTGTTCTGTGTCCTTGTTCCGCCCTATCGTGTTTTTGCCTTCATCAGATGCTGCGTGTGAGCAGGTGTCTAGTGGTCGCTTCTCCAGTCGTTCATCTCTACTGACGAGAGGATTTCAGTTTTCCTGTTTTGTTTTTACCTTAGATATATCAGGAGTATCGTTTTTGTCTAAGACTGGAATAAAGACTCTGTTTCTATTTCGTCGCTTTTGGGTCCTCCTTCATCAGCATAACAGAAGAATCCGACCAAGAATGGACCCAGCGACTACGGATTCTCTCTACACTACCGTCAAGTTCCAGGGAGCAATGCTCGGCAGACACGAGCAGGAATTGTCTGCTGCTCGTCAGGCCGTTGAGACCCTGGCCGCTCAGGTTTCCGATCTCTCAGGACAGTTTCAGAGTCTTCGTCTCGTACCACAAGCTACTTCCTGGTCTTCCGAGTCTCCGGAACCCAGGGTTAATAATCCACCATGTTACTCTGGACAGCCCACTGAGTGTCGCTCCTTTCTCACCCAGTGTGATATTGTGTTCTCTCTCCAGCCCAACACATACTCTGGAGAGAGAGCTCGGATCGCTTACGTCATATCACTCCTTACTGGGCGGGCTCGGGAGTGGGGCACAGCTATCTGGGAGGCAAGGGCTGAGTGTTCTGACGTTTATCAGAACTTTAAGGAGGAGATGATACGGGTCTTTGATCGTTCAGTTTTTGGGAAGGAGGCTTCCAGGGGTCTGGCTTCCCTATGTCAAGGTGATCGATCCATAACGGATTACTCTATAGAGTTTCGTACTCTTGCTGCATCCAGTGACTGGAACGAGCCGGCGTTGCTCGCTCGTTTTCTGGAGGGACTCCACGCTGAGGTTAAGGATGAGATTCTCTCCCGGGAGGTTCCTTCCAGCGTGGACTCGTTGATTGCACTCGCCATCCGCATAGAACGACGGGTAGATCTTCGTCACCGAGCTCGGGGAAGAGAGCTCGCGTCAGCGGGGCTTCCCTTCTCCGCATCTCGACCATCTCCTTCCATCGGCTCAGAGACTGAGCCCATGCAGCTGGGAGGTGTTCACATCTCGACTAAGGAGAGGGAACGGAGAATCACCAACCGCCTTTGCTTCTATTGCGGTTCTGCTGGACATTTTGTCATGTCATGTCCAGTTAAAGGTCAGAGATCATCAGTAAGCGGAGGGCTACTGGTGAGCGCTACTACTCAGGTCTCTCCATCAAGTTCCTGTACTACCTTGTCGGTCCATCTACGCTGGACCGGCTCGGCTGCTTCCTGCAGTGCCTTGATAGACTCTGGGGCTGAGGGTTGTTTTATGGACGAAGCATGGGCTCGGAAACATGACATTCCTCTCAGAGAGTTAGGGAGGATCACACCCATGTTCGCCTTAGATGGTAGTTCTCTCCCCAGTATCAGATATGAGACACTACCTTTAACCCTCACAGTATCTGGTAACCACAGTGAGACCATTTCTTTTTTGATTTTTTGTTCACCTGTTACACCTGTTGTTTTGGGTCATCCCTGGCTAGTATGTCATAATCCTTCTATTAATTGGTCTAGTAATTCTATCCTATCCTGGAACGTTTCTTGTCATGTGAAGTGTTTAATGTCTGCTATTCCTCCTGTTTCTTCTGTCCCCTCTACTCAGGAGGAGCCTGGTGATGTGACAGGAGTGCCGGAGGAACATCATGATCTGCGCACGGTCTTCAGTCGGTCCAGAGCCAACTCTCTTCCTCCTCACCGGTCGTATGATTGTTGTATTGATCTCCATCTGGGGACCACTTCTCCTCGGGGTAGATTATTCTCTCTGTCGGCTTCCGAACGTAAGGCTCTCGATGATTATCTGTCTGCTGAAGGCATTCAGATGGATCCCGCTAAGGTCCAGGATGTCAGCGATTGGCCTGTTCCTAAGTCACGTGTCGAGTTACAGCGCTTTCTCGGTTTCGCTAATTTCTATCGGCGTTTCATTCGTAATTTCGGTCAAGTGGCTGCTCCTCTCACAGCTCTGACTTCTGTCAAGTCTTGCTTTAAGTGGTCTGGTTCCGCCCAGGGAGCTTTTGATCTCCTCAAGAAGCGTGTTACATCCGCCCCTATCCTTGTTACTCCTGACGTCACTAAACAATTCATTGTCGAGGTTGACGCTTCAGAGGGGGGCGTGGGAGCCATTCTGTCCCAGCGCTTCCAGTCTGACAATAAGGTCCATCCCTGCGCTTACTTTTCTCATCGATTGTCGCCATCGGAACCCGAGGGGATTCTCCCTGAAGGGCGTGTTGTCGGGTTGACTGTCTGGGGAATTGAGAGACAGGTAAAGCAAGCACTCACTCACACTGCTTCGCCGCGCGCTTGTCCTAGTAACCTTCTGTTCGTTCCTGTCTCTATTCGTCTGGCTGTTCTTCAGTGGGCTCATTCTGCCAAGTTAGCTGGTCACCCCGGCGTTCGGGGTACGCTTGCTTCTATTCGCCAGCGGTTTTGGTGGCCTACTCAGGAGCGGGACACGCGCCGTTTCGTGGCTGCTTGTCCGGACTGCGCGCAGACTAAGTCATGTAACTCTCCTCATGCCGGTCGTCTTAGACCGCTTCCCATTCCTTCTCGACCATGGTCTCAGATCGCCTTAGACTTTAGTACCGGTCTGCCTTCGTCTGCGGGGAGGACTGTGAGAGCCGCCAATAAACGTAGGATTAAGAGTCCTAGGTATTGTCGCGGTCAGAGAGTGTGGCTTTCCTCTCGTAACCTTTCCCTTACGACAGCTTCTCGCAAGTTGACTCCGCGGTTCATTGGTCCGTTTCGTGTCTCTCAGGTCGTTAATCCTGTCGCTGTGCGACTGCTTCTTCCGCGACATCTTCGTCGCGTCCACCCTGTCTTCCATGTCTCTTGTGTCAAGCCTTTTCTTCGCGCCCCCGTTCGTCTTCCCTCCCCCCCTCCCGTCCTTGTCGAGGGCGCACCTATTTACAAGGAACGGAGGATCATGGACATGCGTTCTCAGGGACGTGGTCAACAGTACTTAGTGGATGGGGAGGGTTTTCGGTCCTGAGGAGAGGAGTTGGGTTCCATTTCGGGACGTGCTGGACCGTTCGTTGATTGATGATTTCCTTCGTCGCCGCCAGGGTTCCTCCTCGAGTGCGCCAGGAGGCGCTTGGTGAGTGGGGGGGTACTGTCATGTTTTGTCTTTGATCTTCATGTCTTGTCCCTGTGCTTCCCTCTGCTGGTCTTATTAGGTTCTTTCCCTCTTTCTTTTCCTCTCTCTCCTCCTCCCTCTCTCCCTCCCCCGCTCTCTCTCTCTATCGTTCCGTTCCTGCTCCCAGCTGTTTCTCTTTCTCCTAACGACCTCATTTACTCTGTCACACCTGTCCCCTATTTTGCCCTCTGATTTGAGTCCCTATTTCTCCCTCTGTTTTCTGCTTCTGTCTTTGTCGGATTCTTGTTTGATGTTTGCTGTTCTGTGTCCTTGTTCCGCCCTATCGTGTTTTTGCCTTCATCAGATGCTGCGTGTGAGCAGGTGTCTAGTGGTCGCTTCTCCAGTCGTTCATCTCTACTGACGAGAGGATTTCAGTTTTCCTGTTTTGTTTTTACCTTAGATATATCAGGAGTATCGTTTTTGTCTAAGACTGGAATAAAGACTCTGTTTCTATTTCGTCGCTTTTGGGTCCTCCTTCATCAGCATAACAGTTAAGACACTAGCAGCTTACAGACTGAAGGCAATTAAGGTCACAGTTCTGAAAACTTAGGACACTAAAGAGGCCTTTCTACTGACTGTGAAAACACCAAAAGAAAGATGCCCAGGGTCCCTGCTCATCTGCGTGAACGTGCCTTAGGCATGCTGCAAGGAGGCATGAGGACTGCAGATGTGGCCAGGGCAATAAATTGCGATGTCTGTACTGTGAGATGCATAAGACAGCGCCACAGGGAGACAGGATGGATAGCTGAACGTCCTCGCAGTGGCAGATCACGTGTAACAACACCTGCACAGGATCGGTACATCTGAACATCACACCTGTGGGACAGGTACAGGATGGCAACAAAAACTGCCTGAGTTACACCAGGAACGCACAATCCCTCCATCAGTGCTAAGACTGTCTGCAATAGGCTGAGAGAGGCTGGGCTGAGGGCTTGTAGGCCTGTTGTAAGGCAGGTCCTCACCAGGCATCACAGGCAACAACGTCGCCTATGGGCACAAACCCACTGTCGCTGGACCAGACAGGACTGGCAAAAAGTGCTCTTCACTGACGAGTCGCGGTTTTGTCTCACATGGGGTGATGGTCGGATTCGCGTTTATCGTCTAAGGAATGAGCTTTACACCGAGGCCTGTACTCTGGAGTGGGAGCAGTTTGGAGGTGGAGGGTCCGTCATGGTCTGGGGCGGTGTGTCACAGCATCATTGGACTGAGCTTGATGTCATTGCAGGCAATCTCAACGCTGTGCGTTACAGGGAAGACATCCTCCTCCCTCATGTGGTACCCTTCCTGCAGACTCATCCTGATATGACACTTCAGCATGACAATGCCACCAACCATACTGCTCGTTATGTGTGTGATTTCCTGCAAAACTGGAATGTCAGTGTTCTGCCATGGCAAGCGAAGAGCCTGGATCTCAATCCCATTGAGCATGTCTGGAACCTGTTGGATCAGAGGGTGAGGGCTAGGGCCATTCCCCCCAGAAATGTCCGGGAACTTGCAGGTGCCTTGGTGGAAGAGCATCATCTCACAGCAAGAATTGGCAAATCTGGTGCAGTCCATGAGGAGGAGACGCACTCCAGTATTTAATGAAGCTGGTGGCCACACCAGATACTGACTGTTACTTTTGATTTTGACCCCTCCCCCCCCCTTTGTTCAGGGACACATTATTCAATTTCTGTTAGTCACATGTCTGTGGAACTTGTTCAGTTTATATCTCAGTTTATATCTCAGTTGTTGAATCTTGTTATGTTCATACAAATATTTACACATGTTAAGTTTGCTGAATATAAACAGAGTTGACAGTGAAATGACGTTTCTTTTTTTGCTGGGTTTATATATACACTACCGTTCAAAAGTTTGGGGTCACTTAGAAATGTCCTTGTTACTGAAAGAAAAGCAACAAAAAAAGTCCATTAAAATAACATCAAATTGATCAGAAATACAGTGTAGACATTGTTAATGTTGTAAATGACTATTGTAGCTGGAAACGGATGACTTTTAATGGAATATCTACAAAGGCCCATTATCAGCAACCATCACTCCTGTTTTCCAATAGCACGTTGGGTTAGCTAATCCAAGATTATCATTTAAAAAGCTAATTGACCATTAGAAAACCCTTCGGTTTAATGGGCCTCTGTACGCCTATGTAGATATATATATGAATTACAAATCAGACTTTACTTAAATCATGTTTCTAGTCTATTGCAATGTGTAATCATTGATGTCCCAAGAGCATGAGTTCAACACTGTTAAAGTGTATAATTGTCATACATACATGCAGACACCACATCATTCAAATAATGGAGTTTGATACACCTGGTATTGGATATGACTGGAAAAAAACTTGCTAAGTAGTGATTTTCGTAACTTAACTTTATGACAAAAAAATATGCACAATTTAAATCCCGTGGTGTAATCTCGCAACTTTCAAAGGAGGAACCACTGTATATTCCCAAGTCACTATTATTTGAGTCACAAGCAAGTCACAAGGTCTGAGTCTCAAGTTAAGTCCCAAGTAGAACAGGTCGAGTCTCAAGTCCAAGTTGTGCATTCTATGAGCAAGTCAAGTCGAGTCTCAAGTGCAGTAAAATGTATATATATTTATGCAACTGTCACACCCTGATCTGTTTCACCTATCTTATGCTTGTCTCCACACCCCACCTGGTGTCTCCCATTTGTCCCCATTATCTCCTGTGTATTTATACCTGTGTTATATGTTTGTCTGTTGCCAGTTCGTCTTGTCCCGTCAAGTCCTACCAGCGTGTTCCTGTGTTTCCTGTGCAATAGCTTTTGATTTCCCTAATCTTCCCAGTTATGACCTTTCTGCCTGTCCTGACCCTGATCCTGCCTGCCGTCCTGTACCTTTCTGACTCTGATTAGGATTATGACTCTTTGCCTGCCCCTTGTTCTATAATAAACTCTGAGACTCATACTATCCGCCTCCTGTGTCTGCATCTGGGTCTTAGCCTGAGCCGTGATAGCAACGACTTGCTAAACTACAAATATTTGTCCATTTATTGAGGCTATCTGACAGCCCTTTTCATTATTTTGTCTACAACACATTCTGATTATGTAATTGTAAAATCTGGACCTTGTAGCAGTGGTAAGGGCATGAAATCAGCAGAAAGCAAGGCATGTTGAAGTACTCAGAGTGTAGATTTATTTACAGGTCTTTTTTTATTTTTTATTTTACCGTTATTTTACCAGGTAAGTTGACTGAGAACACGTTCTCATTTGCAGCAACGACCTGGGGAATAGTTACAGGGGAGAGGAGGGGGATGAATGAGCCAATTGTAAACTGGGGATTATTAGGTGACCATGATGGTTTGAGGGCCAGATTGGAAATTTAGCCAGGACACCGGGGTTAACACCCCTACTCTTACGATAAGTGCCATGGGATCTTTACTGACCTCAGAGAGTCAGGACACCCGTTTAACGTCCCATCCGAAAGACGGCACCCTACACAGGGCAGTGTCCCCAATCACTGCCCTGGGGCATTGGGCTATTTTTTTTTTAGACCAGAGGAAAGAGTGCCTCCTATTGGCCCTCCAACACCACTTCCAGCAGCATCTGGTCTCCCATCCAGGGACTGACCAGGACCAACCCTGCTTAGCTTCAGAAGCAAGCCAGTAGTGATATGCAGGGTGGTATGCTGTCTTGATGATCCAATGGTGAAAGCACCATATCATACAAAATATTTAAGTAGATTTACCAAATATACACGGGTAATAGCCCAAAAGAAATAACCTCTATACCTGTCCTATCTGAAATGACACAGGTAGAGGGCAAGACTGCAGAGCCTCCCCTTGAGAAACCACATTGAATCTGTCTAAACGGAACTCAAACAGGTAGCCTACAAGCACTTTGCCCCTTCCAGGACCATACAACTAGCCAATTGGCAAACACAACCAATAAACTGGTTCTACGATGTAAAAGGCAATTTCCACATCCATTGTTACATTCGTCTTAGTCAGACTTAATGATTATTAATGATATTTCATCACCAGTCATACATGGAACAATCATTTTCTCTTACTCAACGTACTGGCTCCAAAACGTGGCGCGCAGGCCACGTAGCCCATTCTATGTGCACTGTGGTGCTCGCGCTACTATTACGCACAACTAGAATGACAGAGACATAGGACACAAACACACGGAACTCCAACATAGCCCGAGAAATATGAACAAAGGAAACCATACATTGAATTGAATAAACAGAACTTCTACCTCATGAGTCTTGCAAATGTTCATGTGCACAATAAACATCGCATCCACTCAGAGGGTAAGAGATGGTAGGCTAAATGAAATGTATCATATCAAACATGAAACAAGTGTTGCACTAAACAGTATTGGGATGGAATAATGAAATGCTAGCAATTATTGTAGGATTAGATTGAATATAGATTTACAACATATGCATTTAAATGTGTGAAAGCAACATTAAACACTTAAACAAGAGAACAAAGCCCTCTCCACTGCATCTTCGCCACAATAATAATTTTAACTACAAAATCAAAATGCAAGCTTCATAAGTAAATTATTCATTTAAAGCAATTTTGACATACCAAAATACCAGTAGGCCTATGCTGGTAAGTGTTGCTGGATGCCCAATTGCTGGTGAACTTACAAAGTAAACAGTTAATATTCTTGATCGCCAAACAATTTTTGAAGCTGCATATTTATTTATTATGGTAATCTTCTCTCGCAACAATTTGAAGTTTGCACTGCACCCGATCGTATAGCTGTACAGGAAATCATAAATCTGTTCGCTGGCTCACCCGACCTGTGTTGATTGACAGTTTGCTGGTTCAATCAGAGGGCAGAGTGTGTTTCACTAGCCAATCTATTGCATTTTTTGTTGCAATGGCGATACTGTGGCTACTGTCTCTGGCTGCATGGAGAGTAATCTATGGAGACTGTGCCACAAAATGAGTGAAAAAATTATACAAAACCTGGCCAGATAATTTCTAGTCATCAGTCTCAAGTCAAAGTCGAGTCCTGAGTCTTGAGGCTCCAAGTTCAAGTCAAAGTCAAGTATCAAGTTATTTTATTTTCTATCATGTAGAGTCTCAAGTCATCAAATTTGTGACTTGAGTCCAAGTCATGTGACTGGAGTCCACAACTGGAGAATAGAGTGTAAGTATGAGGCATCATGGTTGATTTAGTGGTGTTATTGGCCATGTTTGACTGACTCCTCAAACATCCCACATACTCCTTGGGTTCCTCCATCCCATCAAAGCTTTGGAGCCTAAGTGATCATCAGGCTAAATGAGGAGCCCCTCTCACCACGCTGTTCGTCTGGATGGTAATGGCACTGTACTCTCCGCAGGATTGTCATAGGAGGCAGAGTATGGGAGGCTGCTGGGCTTTCAGCACACCATGCCCCCGACTCATCCACTGCCTCCTATCATCCCATTACTCTATTGAATGCTGACATTAAAACAGTAGCTGACAATGTGGGTTCCAGATGCTGTGAGATAGATGCACGTCCCCGGCTTGTTAAGCATGCATTTAGCAGTTATCCTTGCGCTTAATTATTCAGATACTACACTGTTGTAAATGACTGGGAACATGACAGAAGTAAATATCAGGGGCTACAGTAACAATGGGTTTTAATGTAGCATTCGTGTCACTGTCTGCGATGACACTGCTAATTAGACTGTGTGGAACCCTGACAGATATTATGAGCCAGGGCAGATATCAAAACAGGAGATCCTTTGGGGAAAATTGAGCGTTTTATGGTTGACTGTAAACTCTAGTACAGAAACAAGAATGTGTCACACAGCATCTCAAGTACAGTTATCATCTTGTGTAATATTGCTACTAAATATCTCTGGACTTCAACTACTAAGTAGTAGTTGGCCTGGAACTATAACTTGAAGACCCCGAAGGTCAACTGCTGGTGTGCTTGTGCAGCAAATCAAATCAAATGGCATTTGTCACATGCCCCAAATACAACAGGCGTAGTAGACCTTACAGTGAAATGCTTACTTACAAGCCCTTAACTAATGCAGATTTACAAATAAAAATATATAAAATAAGAAATAATAGTAATAAATAATTAAAGAGCAGCAGTAAAATAACAATAGCGAGGCTATATATATATGTACCTGTACAGAGTCAATGTGCAGGGGCACCGGTTAGTCAAGGTAATATGTACATGTAGGTAGAGTTATTAAAGTGACTATGTATAGATAATAACAGAGCGTAGCAGCAGCATAAAGGGGGGGCAATACAAATAGTCTGGGTAGCCATTTGATTAGATGTTCAGGAGTCTTATGGCTTGGGGTAGAAGCTGTTTAGGAGCCTCTTGGACCTACACTTGGCGATGCGTTAGCAGAGAGAACAGCCTATGACTGGGGTGGCTGGAGTCTTTGACAATGTTTAGGGCCTTCCTCTGACACTGCCTGGTATAGAGATCCTGGATGGCAGGAAGCTTGGCCCTAGTGATATACTGTGCCGTATGCACAACCCTCTGTAGTGCCTTGCGGTCGAAGGCCGAGCAGTTGCCATACCAGGCGGTGATGCAACCCGTCAGGATGCTCTCATTTGTGCAGCTGTAGAACCTTTTGAGGATCTGAGGACTCATGCCAAATGTTGCCAAATGTCTCCTTAGGGGGAATAGGTTTTGTCGTGCCCTCTTCAAGACTGTCTTGGTGTGCTTGGACCATGTTAGTTTGTTGGTGATGTGGACGCCAAGGAACTTGAAGCTTTCAACCTGCTGCACTACAACCCTATCGATGAGAATGGGGGCATGCTCGGTCCTCCTTTTCCTGTAGTCCACAATCATCTCCTTTGTCTGGATCACGTTGAGGGAGAGGTTGTTGTCCTAGCACCACACGGTCAGGTCTCTGACCTCCTCCATATAGGCTGTCTCGTCGTTGTCGGTATACAAATTGGAGTGGGTCTAGGGTTTCTGGGATAATGGTGTTGATGTGACCCATGACCAGCCTTTCAAAGCACTTCCTGGCTACAGACGTGAGTGCTATGGGTCAGTAGTCATTTAGACAGATTACCCTAGTATTCTTAGGCACAGGGACTATGGTGGTCTGCTTGAAACATGTTGGTATTGCAGACTCAGACAGGGAAAAGTTGAAAATGTCAGTGAAGACACTTGACAGTTGGTCACGCATGCTCGGAGTACACGTCCTGGTAATCCATCTGGCCCTGCGGCCTTGTGAATGTTGACCTGTTTAAAGGTCTTACTCACATTGGCTGCGGAGAGAGTGATCACACAGTCGTCCGGAACAGCTGATGCTCTCATGCATGTTTCAGTGTTACTTGCCTCGAAGCGAGCATAGAAGTGATTTAGCTCATCTGGTAGCTCGTGTCACTGGGCAGCTCTCTGCTGTGCTTCCCTTTGTAGTCTGTAATAGTTTGCAAGCCCTGCCACATCTGAAGAGCATCCGAGCCGGTGTAGTACAATTTGATCTTAGTCCTGTATTGACACTTTGCCTGTTTGATGGTTCGTCAGAGGGCATAGCGGTATTTCTTATAAGGTTCCGGGCTAGAGTCCCGCTCCTTGAAAGCTGCAGCTCTACCCTTTAGCTCAGTGCGGATGTTGCCTGTAATCCATGGCTTCTGTTTGGGGTATGAATGCACAGTCACTGTGGGGACGATGTCATCGATACACTCATTGATGAAGCCAGTGACTGATGTGGTGTACCCCTCAATGCCATCGGAAGAATCCCGGAACATATTCCAGTCTGTGCTAGCAAAACAGTCCTGTAGCTTAGCATCTGCTTCATCTGACCACTTTTTTATTGACCGAGTCACTGGTGCTTCCTGCTTGAATTTTTGCTTGTAAGCAGGAATCAGGTGTATATAATTATTGTCAAATTTGCCAAATGGATGAGAGCTTTGTACGCATCTCTGTGAGTGGAGTAAAGGTGGTCTAGAGTTGTTTCCCCTCTGGTTGCACATTTAACATTCTGGTAGAAATTAGGTGAAACGGATTTAAGTTTCCATGCATTAAAGTCCCCGGCCACTAGGAGTGCTGCCTCTGGATGAGCGCTTTCCTGTTTGCTTATGGCCGTATACAGCTCATTGAGTGTAGTCCTAGTGCCAGCATCGGTTTGTGGTGGTAAATAGACAGCTACGAAGAATATAGATGAAAACTCTCTTGGTAAATAGTGTGGTCTACAGCTTATCAAGAGGTACTCTACCACAGGCGAGCAAAACCTTGAGACTTCCTCAGATATCGTGCACCAGCTGTTGTTTACAAATATACATCGACCGCCACCCCTTGTCTTACCAGAGGCTTCTGTTCTATCTTGCCGATACAGTGTATAACCCGCCAGTAGTATGTTATTCATGTCGTCGTTCAGCCACGACTCTGTGAAACATAAGATATTACAGTTTTTAATGTTCCGTTGGTAGGATGTACGTGCTTTTAGTTTGTCCACTTTATTATCCAGCGATTGTACGTTGGCCAATAGTACCGATGGCAAAGGCAGATTAGCTACTCGTCGCCTGATCGTCACAAGGCACCCCAATCTCCTTCCGCAAAACCGCCGTCTCATTCTCCTGCGAATGACGGGGATGAGGGCCTGTTCGGGTGTCTGGAGTAAATCCCTCTCGTCCGACTCATTAAAAAAAATATATATATATTCTTTGTCCAATTCAATTTGAGTAATCGCTATTCTGGTGTCCAAAAGCCCTTTTAGGTCATAAGAGACGGTAGCAGCAACATTATGTACAAAATAAGTTACAAACTATGCGAAAAAACAAACAAAATAGTACGGTTGGTTAAGAGCCCGTAAAACGGCAGCCATCCCCTTTAGCGCCATTCTCTTCATTGACCATCATTAACATAGTGTGAGCACTGGGATGAATACAAAGCCCAAGATGACACAGTTGATGTCACTCTTCTCACTACAATGTAGACCGGCTTTCTCAGAGTGAAGTATCTAGGGAACGATAGAGCAGTGGAAGAATTCAGTTTGAGTCGTCAGGCAACTCTGGTGTAACATACTCTCTAAGTAAGTTTTTCTTGTCCTCCTAGGAGTCACCTAGGAGCAAGCCCTTGCAACTGTACTGTTAGTACAACCAATCTAAATATAGGCCTACAGTAAACAATAAATACATTATATTACGATATGCTGACAGAATTTCGAACTCATTTCTTGGTTTGGATTGAATTCAAGGACTATGGTTGTTTAGTGTGCAAATCATTTAAATCTCATGAAACAAAGCGGCTTTTCTGAGATTTCTTCCTTTTTTTTAAACACGAGCTAAGAATGCATAGTTTCATAATGTTCAATGGAAACTGGAACAGCCATTTTCGAAATTACAGGAAACAAAACATACAATGCATTGAGTCTGAAGAATGTTGCAGACAGAGGTAAAGCAAGGCAACAGGGGATGGCATTGTCTGAGGATCATACAAGACCATGTGCAGTAGGTGTGTGTTTCTAAGTGTAAGTACATTGTTAAGACATCAGCAACAGAATAGCATTTGTTTGGGGGGTGAGGGAGGAGAAAGCTGTCCTCTGGGCAGATCAGGAGTCAAGAGTGCTGTGTCTGCACTGAGCTGGTGTGTGTTGCCCCGGTGAGAGAACCCTGACTGAGGGGCGTTTCCAGGGGGTACAGAGAGGTTGTGTTTTTGGGCAGGATTCCAAGTGGTGCCTTGGGACCTCAGTGATGGCATAGTCTACAGAGACCATACTGTACCACAGAGACTGTCTCACCTGTCAATAGGACCAGAGCTACAAAATAGTCCAGTTTCAATCTCAGTCTGAAAAAATGAACATTTGATACCTCATTGCTAATGGAACAAAAATGTATCCAATTAATATCAATATGATATTCATACTATCAAGAAGAAAACATTCACAGTGCAAATATATCGTACGCTGACAATGAATAAGACTTTGCGGTCTCCTTATTGATACTCAATTTATTTCATTTTCATTCCATTTTATGGCAATATGTTCTATAATTCAAACCAAAATTAATCCAAAGTACATTGCAACAACTCATGTTAAAAAAGCATGTTAAATAACATGAAATGAAACAGCCTGTTTCCCTCTGGTGTAGTAACATCTCTATTTACCATCCCCACGGACCTGCACTTGTCAGCGAGCAGCTCTAGAGAGATAGATCCTTCCACTGACTCGCAGGGAAATCACCTCGTTTGTTTTATGTTAATCGACTCCAATCGCTCCCTGCTACTGTTCCTTTACTTTCTCTGCACCTGTCCTTGTGAATACATTAAAGATCTCTAACCTCGTTTAGAAAAAGAGACCCAAGCGGTCAACCTCACTGAATCAGATGCGTGATCAAATAAATGTACAACAAATAAACTGGCACATTTAAGCTGGTTTACTGAGGAAGAGATGCTGATTGAGACTTGAAACAGTCCTGGATGTTTTTAAAGCTGTCAGAAGTTATCTAGCTAAACAACTAAATTCTATCAATCTAAAGTTGAAGGTATGAATAAAGAATCAATGCCCACTAAAAATAATGAATGAGGTGTGCAAGCTGTCACGAGAACTCACAAACAGCTTTGGGATCTGTCAACATAAATTTGACATACAACTTTTAGTTGTTGTTAATGATCTGTTGGTGGTTGTTGAGCATGAATAGAGAATTATGAATTATTCTATATCTAAAGGAATGACAATCTTTGTACAAAAGCTAACACATCATACATATTAATAGTAAAGAAATATCAAATTAGTTATATCGTATTTAACTTTAACTGCATAGTTTTATATCTCGTAATTATTCTGTAGAATAATTAAGAAAGAATGGTCTAATTTCCTGGAACATCAATTTGCATTGCATGTCTAAAGTACACACTATTATTTGTCTTCTATGGTACATGTCATGTAGGCTGATGGGGCAAAGAGAAACGTCAGGAGGTCTAACTGTTGATCATAGACAATTCATGTTGATGTTCCTTGCTTTGCTTGCTTCCTCAGCAACATAAGTCATGCTGTGTGAGAGACTTTCCAGCCACCTTCTCTATTAGGGAAAACATTCCCAACCTGTTGGAGGCGACAGAGTTAACACTGCACAAATACCTCCAACAGAAATAATAACTATTGTTGAGCAGATTACCAGAGCAGGTGCAGAGACACCCACTCTTCTCTCCCTCCACCCCACCGAGCCCCCGTCGCACACAGATGTGTCCCATCAAAGGCTACCCACAAGCCTCTCCACCGTGGAACGCAAACCAAGATAAGGACTTATTCAAATGGAGGGATCACTTTACACCATGCACCTTGCAGCATGTCTTTCCTTTCTCTTCACAATGCACACTTTTAGCCATGGAACAGTTTATTTTTTAGGTCACATATGGTTGAGTGCTGCGAGCAAAACATGCACGCTTCACCTGCCGTGATAGGCGTTTGTACATTGACAAGAAAAGCTGATAATGCCAGAGCAGTGTTTCGGCACGGAGGAAAAAAGCGAATGATTGAATAACAGTAATTAAAGCAGTTATTCGTTCGGCGAGCACCTGGATGAGGGATGATATTGCTCCTTAATTCAGCTCAGTTTAACTTCTCTCAGCCGGTGGTTCCAGCATCGCCTCATTAATCGCTGATTGGCATCGAGCTGTTCACAGGAACAAACTGTTTACTCTGTCATCGCCCGTTTCTCAACACCGCCTTGAAGGCCTGCTTTAAATACTGCACTTTACTGTGTACTGTAGGGCTCTATATGCTTTTGAATGTAGACTCAAACAGTAAAGAGTGTTTATTTAGAGTTTAAAGTTACAGTACCTGGCTGTTTCACTGTCACGTTTCTTGGGGCAACGTGAGGGCAGACGTTTCACTCTCACAGTCTCTAAGGAAATCCTCAAGTCATGTGTCTAAATGGGGTCAAATCCCAGAGGGCATTGTGTTATGATACTTTAACCAAATAAGCTCTGTTCAACTGGAGGATGGAAATAAGTCCTATAGTTGTTATGTAGTTGTTTCTACGTGAAGTAATCTACCATAGTGTGGCATATTAATGGTAAATATATTAGGACACTGTACTCAATATTTAGAAGAGAGATGTGCGTCAACAGTCAAACAAGGTATAAAATAAAGTCCCCTTAATTTTTTTCCCAACAATGAATGTGATGGTATGGTTAAATACCATAATGATTTTTATCTTTCAGTTACAATTCATTATGTTGTCACCATTTTTATTGATAATCATTAACTAAGATAATATTACGTTATACTTGGTAACTTGGAGGATTACACGTTTAGTCAATTTACAGCTTAGAGATATGCTCACTATTATAAATGGTACAACACTTCAAATATCAGTGACACATTTGAACTGAGCAACATAAACACACACACACTCACATTTCTCACATCAATATGTGTTGTTGTTCCATTATTGTTATGGTTTAGAGAGCATGTGAAAGAGACAGAGAAAGAGACAGAGAGAGAGACAGAGAGAGAGACAGAGAGAGAATGAAGTGAATGAGCAGCTGTAGCTGTCTTCCCAATATTGACTCTGCTCCACAGAGTGCTATTGCACAGCCCTTTGAGGAGCTATCAAACACCCGGAGATGGTCGCAAGATTCCTCCCTGTAAGCCACAAGGTTTTATTTGGGAGAGAATACCTTCTGTCTATAGGATTTGCAGCCATTTCATTTAGTTCCGTCTGTTTTTAAGTTAAAAAACGAGAGGGAAAATAAACGTCTATTGAACAGAGCATGTTTGTGCATCATATTGTGCTTGACGTAATGTAGGTCAGTGTTCTGCAGAGCACCAGATAAGACACGGGGAACAAGTGTTGTGTGTACTTACAAGTAAATATCTGTCAAAATAGCAATTGACAGATCTACAAAAGCATTTTTGGCTGGAGAAGTGTTCCTTCGTCATTAGCATTTTACAAAAAAAGGCCAGAGATTTGGGCCTATCTGCCTCCACTCGCTGCAAAGCCAGTCTGGCCCAGGTTGTTATCTGTTCAGCACAGAGGTGCAGCTGTTGAGCAAATGGATTTGCAGATTTTTAAAGGGAGATGAGAAAAAAAGAGGGAGAAGAATCAGGTACTCACAACCCTCCCCAAACCGCCATTCAGTGCATGTGTGTGTGTTTGTGTGTTTTTGTGTGTGTTTTCTTATAAACCATACCTTCTGTTTCCCTGTCCCACATTATTTTTGGAAACGGCATTAGACAAAAAAGCATGAAAAATGCTTATTCTCCCTTTCTCCGTTTTCTTTATTCACTTTCCAGTCTCCCGAGGGCCCTTTTCCTGAGCAGCCGCCATCATCGCTGCCTGAGTGGACTGAGGGAGCCGGGGAGAGGATGGGGAACAAATGGGCGCTTTAGGTGGGGTAGGGATGTTGTTGCCTTTGCTGCGGCTTCTGGCAAGTGCCTCTCCTTTGTCTAAAGCAATCCCGCCACGGCTAACACAGACACACACACATACAGACACACGTGGAGGAATTCTGGCCCTAGTCAAGGGCCCCCACGGGAAAGGAAAAAATGCCCCAAGCCGTCAGCAGAGACACAGAGGGTGGTTGGCTTTGCTGAGCAGGAGTGTTAACGTGTATGCACACACACAGACTCAGACATACACAAACACCGACACCGACACACACCGTTTCACTGCTGTAGCTGCACACACACACACACTCACACACACAGTCCCAGGCTTCACCAGGAGGGGTCGTATTAACAGAACGGTGGATAGAATGAGTCTCCTGCTGAGCAGATTGAGGTAAACTCCCACCGGGGGAGACCTAATCCTGAAGACAAGCGTTTTAACCATGTCAATGTTTCTCTAACTATCATACAAGTTCTACCACTTCTAACTAATCAAATCATACAAATTGATAGTGCAACACGGTAACCATTTTTTTTGTTGTAATAGTTTCCCTCAACATAGAAACGTATTCACGTTGAGATGAACTGTTATCAAAGTTATGGCAGAAAAAGTATATTAGGCTACCTCACATTTGTTATTGATACTGTATATTGAATAATCCATTGTGCTGTTAAATGTTTTCAGAATTTTTGGGGCTACAGCTAATGTAGATAATGACTGTACGTGTAGCTTTGAAGAACAGTTAACAAAGAAATCTATTCAATTAGAAGCGAGCCGCATGCAGGTGTCCCTTAATTTTATTCATCAGTTTCTTTTCAGAGGCATTACTGCTTTTTGTCTTGTACACCTATTAAGTGGGCGGCTAAAGCAACAATGAAACTATTGTTAAGACAATTGGAAACTCAAAGTTGTATTTAGAGAAGATAACATAAAAAAATCACCTGACTATAATGAATATTAAAGTGCTTAACCCCAAAATATTCTCATCAGGGACCTAATGAAACTAAAAAAGTAAACCAACAAGGTTTGACAAATAATTTCAAAATGCTATATCAAAGTTGTGTAAACCAATGGAGTTGTATTCAAAAAGGCTGAAATTAGTATATATCAATTACGCTCTTTAGAAATCATATTCAAATGTGCACCAACATAAGAGTTAAAATAATATAGTTAATCATGTAGCTTCAGCTTGAAGTAGGCTAGCATTAGCATTGGCAACGTTGCATGCTTACAAAGGTGAATGCACCGCAGTAATCCTTTCCTCAGAATGTGTGTGGTGAAAATGATTTGGCCTTCGTGGGGGTCTAACAGATGCTGTCTGTCCGCATGTTCCTCCTCTCTGCCAGAAATATCAGGCCGGGAATTAGTGGAAGCAATCTATTATTTAACGTTACAAGTGACAGTTCATATGGTACTACAGTAAAGACCTACAACGGGAGTGCATCTTGATGTTAGGGATCCAGGCAAGCCCGAAGCCATCGCCTCTTCCCTCAAAGTGGAGGAAGAGGGAAGGGAGAGAGAAAAAAAAAAGCCAAACACCAACAAACGTAGCCTATTCCCTAGTACTTAGCGCGCCTGGTTTCTGCCGAAGAAAAACTCCAGTGCAGTATAATGACTTTGCATCAAAACAATAAGAAATAAATACCTTGGAGCTCCTCTATTAGTCAACACTTAAAATCTTTTTCTCCCCTCTTAATGAGCCTCTCATTGGAGGGAGCTTGAGCGGTAACGAGGGCCGCCGTTTTGCTCTGCGGCGTTTGTGAGGAGAGTGTTCCCTATAATCACGCGGCGGCTTGAGATGGAGGGAGACTGGATTAGCTCCTTTGCCGTATGTGGAGTGTTTAACATGGCACACGCGACAGGCTCTTCCCTTCTTCACTAGACAAACACTTACTGTCATTAATTTCATTTGCTTATCACAATCAGCCCCCATTCCCTCCCTCCCCAAAAAACCCTCAATTTGGTTGTTTCCTGCTTCTCGTTTCAGGCGTCAACGCAAATTATTGTTGCCCGCTGCTAAGAATTAGCAGGTAAAGAAGCTAAATGAAGATGAAGAATTGGAAAATGTTTCCAGTTGGAAGAATGTTGATTACCAGGCCGTGGTCCTGGAGGATTCCCCACTATTTCTTCTCATATTTTGGGCTGGCTCACCCTTCCCATTCCCCCCTCGACTCTCCAGGGGCCCGGAGAAGCAGCTTGCACTCAACACTGCCAAAAGAATGTATTAGAGCAAATGGTATTGTAAGCCCTATGGAAGGCATACCTTATGTGGAGATTTAAAAGATATTAGGAGGATGGTGCGGACGGGAACCCAGGTGTGCCTGGTAATAGCCATTGTCTTGTGTGTGTGTGGTGGGGGGGAGGTGGGAGCTCATCATGCCAGGAAGGAGAGGAGAAGGAGAGGGGGAGCAGAGTGCACCCAAGGCAGCGTGAAAGACTCAGGCTGGCAGGGAATGTTTTTATGTAGCTACTGCACTGCACTGTGGTGGAAGCTGCACCAATTCACAGCTTTAGCACCATCAACACAGCACAATGCAAAATTATCCTGTGGACTATTTTTAAGTGGGGTGGGCCTGTTTTTAAATTGGGTAATGGTACTTGTAGTATGGTATGCTGAAAGAAAAGACTGATATGAGCCAGGCCTTTTGATCACATGACATGGTTCTACAGTCAAGAAAAGAAAAACAACAACAATAACTATGAGCACATGATAAAAAAACAATGTTTCATGACTGCCTAAGGATCCCCGGGGACCTAGAATACGGTTAAAGTTGATGGAATCAAACCCTGTGAAGACCTTTTCAAAGTCTCACATTGTTAGAGAAGTTCTAATTGCAATGATGTCCAAGTGAAAACTGTGATAAGCATCGTTTTATAACGGCCAAAACTTTCCCCTAGCCAATTCCACCTGTCTCACAAACCACACTTTTACTTTCAAATTGAATAATGATTTAAGCTTTTCTACTGATTGGAACTGTTTTTGGTTCCTGAAATGCATAACAGTTAAGTATAGTATGGTATCAACACCTTATCCACATTATGCAGCTCAATTATTCCATGTGCAACACCTGCAAAACAAATTTGGCATTCAAATTTGCGAAGGATGATCAAACAGCACCGAAACACTGTCATTATTTCTCCCTCAAATACAGCAGTGAAAAATGACTTGTTTTCCCTAGATTTAACAAATTAGCTATTCAGCTGGAAGTAAACTCCATTTTATAGGTTTAATTTACTTCATTTCCCAAAAGTGTATTCAACTGTCATAGCAAAAACACAGACGTAAATGTGTTTGGACCCACAAAAATCACACCTGCCACAAATTTTCACTCTGGGAAAAAAACTCCAAATGGAAGTTTTCAAATGTGTCTAAGTGTTAGCCTGAACATTTAGCGAAGACGACTAAGTTCAACTCCTTAAAGCAGATAACTCCACAACAGTGGCAACTGTCCTCCCCCTATATACTGCATTCTAACCCAAACCAATAGGTTTCTCAACCAAGATTCAAATCCTTCTGAAGACACAACTGCCTCCTATCTGGTTGGGGGGAAAACAACAACATGTATCTAGCACTGCACCAGTAAGCTAGCCTTGCCCTCCAACGTTAGATAAATAGAAATGAGAGCTAATGAATTGCACCTCCCCGGATATAATTCTGTAATAGCTATAATCAGGCTGTTCCGAGTCCATGAATACACATGGACGACATCAGCTGCAATCCTGTTGGTGGTCAATATTCTTGAAGCCCTGCCAGTTTGGGAATATTCTCGCCTTCCTCTCTCCCTTAATGTTATCAGGTAACACACACTGGCATTAAATCCCACAACATAATAAAATCTTCTTTCTGGAAGCCTTCACAGCAGACAATGCGGCTCTCGCCGAAAGCCCTTTAAGTGTTCGTGTTTTAATGTCATTACGGCACCACGAAGCACGCAGGCCGGGCAGAAAAGGCGCAGCTTGAAAAGAGAAACCCTACACAAGACCTCAAGGTACATTTGCTCAGAGGAGAGACAAAAAGGCTTCAGCAATGGCAGAAACAAACGGACGGGTTTATTACGTTCGTGCGGTGAATGGCAGAACAACAGTTCCAGCCATCCTCACTGACAGCGTCTAAAGCTGCAGATTTGTGCCCATTAGTCACACATTTTAGGGAGAAGGTGGTTTCTAAAGTGCATTGATAGGGATTACAGTTCTATCCTTTCCTGTCTTTCTTTCACTGCTGAAACATGTGGTTGATTTCAGAGCCGCCAGGAGGTTCCTCCAAAGAAAAGAGTGGGGGGACTATTGTATTTGTTTCTAAAACGGCAATCCTTTGGATATTAAGGCGCTTAATCTGTGATTAATATTTTAATGATTCAAATAAGTACAGCATTTTTAAGTTTCATCGTCCTACACTGTAGCATTACGCTTATTTACATGTTTCTGGAAAAAAGAAACAACTCATTTGATTTAGATTACATGGTGGCACTTTGGTATTATGATTACACCAAGAAGGATTTGAATAATCTGGAGTCTATCGAGTTCAAGATATTTTGTAATCGTAGATTAGTTTGAACAGAACATTCTAAACCATGTTCACAAAAGCTAGGATTAAGGCAGATAAGGGTTTGTGTCAGTGAGCCCCAAAGAAACGTTTTAACATATAAGACCTTGGCTTTGCTTGATTAGACCCTTCACATCACTAACAAACACATGCTACACATGAGCAGTCACTTTATTATCTAGGCCTCTATCTTCTTGTCTGTTTTTTTCAGAACTCTCTTGGCTACCTTTACAGCCAGTTACTCTAGGATGATTAACACTGACAGTGTTAACCAATGAACTCCTGGCCTACACAGGAAAGAGGGATAATGGCCTCAAAGAGTCTTGAGTCTTCTTGAGGATTACTCTGGTGCTTGAGGATTACTCTTGTTGTTCAGCAGATGTTTAACGGTGAGCGAGCAGGGTTGGATAGGTTACTTTCTAAATGTAATCCGTTAAAGTTACTTGATCAAAATTGTAATCACTAACGTAACTTTTGGAACACCCAAACTCAATGACGTACACTAACAGTATGTAGTGTTTTAGAGCACCTACTCATTCAAGGGTTTTTCTTTATTTTTACTATTTTCTACATCGTAGAATAATAGTGATGACATCAAAACTATGAAATAACACATATGGAATCATGTAGTAACCCCAAAAAATGTTAAACAAATCAAAATATATTTCATATTTGAGATTCTTCAAATAACCACACTTTGCCTTGATGACAGCTTTGCACACTCTTGGAATTATCTCAACCAGCTTCATGAAATAGTCACCTGGAATGCATTTCAATTAACAGGTGTGCCTTGTTAAAAGTTAATTTGTCGAATTTCTTTCCTTCTTATTGCGTTTGAGCCAATCAGTTGTGTTGTGACAAGGTAGGAAGGTATACAGAAATAGCCCTATTTGGTAAAAGACGAAGTCCATATTATGGCAAGAACAGCTCAAATAAGCAAAGAGAAACGACAGTCCATCATTACTTTAAGACATGAAGGTCAGTCAATGCGGAAAATGTCAAAAAACGTTGAAAGTTTCTTGTCAATAGGGGGGTGCCATTTTGACTTTGTAAAAATTTGTTCCCAAATTAAACTGCCTCGTACTCAATTCTTGCTCGTACAATATGCATAGTATTATTACTATTGGTTAGAAAACACTCTCTAGTTTCTAAAACCGTTTATATCTGTGAGTAAAACAGAACTCAAGTTGCAGCTAACTTCCTGTCAGAAAGTGAGAAATCTGAAATCGATGCTCTGTTCCAGGGTCAGTTTATTAAATTGCACGTTATCTATGAGTCGACATGCACTGCATATACGATTTCCCCTAGATGTCAGTAAGCAGTGAGAATTGGAATGGTGTTGCTAGGCAGATCTGAGGCCATATAAAGGCTAATGGAACCGGGGGTGCACTCTTTTCAACATTCGTCATGGCGCAAAGGAGGACCTCAGGATGGCATTCTGAAAAGCAGAATTTCTCTGATTTTATTCGATATAGGTGTTAAAGACATCATAATGTAGTTATTTTAAACCGAGTTATATCAGTTTATATCAGTATATTGCGATTTTCGGATATTTCTTTGTGCTGCGTTATGAAGAGTTGGGCACGTCTGGGCTAATGTTTGCTGCTAATTCCTAAGTTGAAGACGGCAATCTACAACCGAACAACGATGATTCTGGACAAAGCACCACTTGCACAAGATTCTGATGGAAGCTCATCAAAAAGTAAGAACTATTTATGATGTTAATTCGTTGCTCTGTTGAAAAATGTAAAACTATTATTCCGCCATTAATTTCGGTGCGGTCTCGCTTTAGCGCACGCTGTATGTCGTAGTAACGTTAATTTAAAAAATCTAACACAGCGGTTGCATTAAGAACTAATGTATCTTTCATTTGCTGTCCAACCTGTATTTTTTTGTCAAGTTTATGATTAGTTATTGATTAGATTAGGTGCCTCTCCCAAGATTTCTCCCGACATTTTGTTGGCAGCTTGGCTGATGAGTATTTAGGTAATTCACGTTGCTCTCTGTAGTTATTCTAGTTGCTTTGGTGAGAGTTGTGATGGTGGCTGCAATGTAAAACTATGATTTATACCTGAAATATGCACATTTTTCGAACAAAATATATGCTATACAATAAATATGTTATCAGACTGTAATCTGATGAAGTTGTTTCTTGGTTAGTGACTATTTATATCTTTATTTGGTCGAATTTGTGATAGCTACCTATGCAGGGAAAAAAATGGTGGGAAAAAAAAGTTGTGTCTTTTGCTATGGTGGTTAGCTAATAGAAATAAATAGTGTCTTCCCTGTAAAACATTTTAAAAATCAGAAATGATGGCTGGATTCACAAGATGTGTATCTTTCATTTGGTGTCTTGGACTTGTGATTTCATGAACATTTTATTATATGATATCCCTGTGGCTTTAGGCTAGGCTATGCTAGTCAGCTTTTTTGATGGGGGGGATCCCGGATCCGGGTTTGTGACTCGTTAGAGGTTAAAGTGCAGTCTCAAAAAACATCAAGCACTATGATGAAACTGGCTCTCAGAGGACCGCCACAGGAATGGAAGACACAGAGTTACCTCTGCTGCAGAGGATAAGTTCATTAGAGTTACCAGCCTCAGAAATTGCAGCCCAAATAAATGCTTTACAGAGTTCAAGTAACAGACACATCTCAACATCAACTGTTCAGAGGAGACTGTGTGAATCAGGCCTTCATGGTCAAATTGCTGCAAAGAAACCAGTACTATTTTTATTTTATTTTTATTTTATTTAACCTTTATTTGACTAGGCAAGTCAGTTAAGAACAAATTCTTATTTACAATGACGGCCTACCAAAAGGCCTCCTGCGGAGACGGGGACCTGGGATTGAACATTTAAAATAAATACAACATAAATATAGGACAAAACACATCACAACAAGAGAGACAACATAACACTACATAAAGAGAGACCTACGGCAACAACATAGCAAGGCAGCAACACATAACAACACAGCATGGTAGCAACACAACATAAAAAATAACAGCACAATATTTCTTAGAATCAAGGGCAATGGTGACATTATTGAGGACATTTAAGGTTGCAGTGACACATCCATAACATCCATAACCTGAACGGAAACCATATTGCATACCCAAGAGAATACTATAGACATCAAGAAAGCCAGTCAGTTGACTATTGACACGTTTTTCTAACACTGTTGATAAACAGGGCAAAATAGTAATAGGCCTCTAACAGTTAGGATCAGCTTGATCTCTCCCTTTAAATAAAGTATGAACCGTGGCTGACTTCCAAGCAATGGGAACATCCCCAGAGAGGAGAGACAGGTTAAAAAGGCTGGAGATAGGCTTGGCGATGATAGGGGCAGCAACCTTAAAGAAGAAAGGGACACCAATTGACATTAGACCGTTGGAAATTTGTCCTTTGGTCTGGAGTCCAAATTGGAGATTTTTGGTTCCAACCACCGTGTCTTTGTGAGACGCGTGTGGGTAAACGGATGATCTCTGCATGTGTGGTTCCCACCGTAGAGCATGGAGGAGGAGGTGTGGTGGTGTGGGGGTGCTTTGCTGGTGACACTGTCTGTGATTCTTTTTTTATTCAAGGCACACTTAACCAGCATGGCTACCACAGCATTCTGCAGCGATACGGCACCCCATTAGGTTTGGTCTTAGTGAGACTATCATTTGTTTTTCAATAGGACAATGACCAAACACACCTCCAGGTTGTGTAAGGGCTATTTTACAAAGAAGGAGAGTGATGGAGTGCTGCATCAGATGACATGGCCTCCACAATCCCCCGACCTCAACCAAATCAAGATGGTTAGGGTTGAATCGGACCGCAGAGTGAAGGAAAAGCAGCCACCAAGTGCTCAGCATATGTGGGAACTCCTTCAAGACTGTTGGAAAAGCATTCTAGGTGAAGCTGGTTGAGAGAATGCCAAGAGTGTGCAAAGCTGTCATCAAGGCAAAGGGTGGCTCTTTGAAGAATCTCAAATTTAAATATATTTTGATTTGTTTAACACTTCTTTGTTTACTACATGATTCCATGTGTTATTTCATAGTTTTGATGTCTTCACTATTATTCTACAATGTAGAAAATAGTAGAAATAAGGAAAATACTTGAATGAGTAGGTGCTCTAAAACACTACATACCGTTAGTGTACGTCATTGAGTTTGGGTATTCCAAAACACTTGAATGAGTAGGTATTCTAAACCTTTGGACTGGTAGTGTATACTCACACACATGTATATACGCATACTCACAAACACACACACATACACAAACAGCAAACGCTGGTGTCCCATGTACAGTGCATTCAGAAAGTATTCAGGACCCCTTCCCCTTTTCCACATTTTGTTACGTTACAGCCTTGTTCTAAAATTGACGCCTCACAAGTCCTAAACTGGCAGTTTCATTAAATAGTACCTGCAAAACACCAGTCTCAACGTCAACAGTGAAGAGGCGACTCCAGGATGCTGGCCTTCTAGGCAGAGTTGCAAAGAAAAAGCCATATATCAGACTGGCCAATAAAAAGAAAAGATTAAGATGGGCAAAAGAACACAGACACTGGACAGAGGAACTCTGCCTAGTCTCTATCCAACAATGTCAGCAAGCTTCTCAACACATAGAACACCCATAATGCTCTGTGGCACAATCCCAGTACAACACACTAGGGCTGAGGTTCAAACACTTAAAAGACACACCCTATCCCCTCAGCCCTCAAATTAAGTGGATACTTCTGGTGACGTGTCATGATGTCTGATGAGCATACACTTGCAGGCCAAGGGGTGAGGGGGGCAGGAATGATTCTTAAATGATTCTTAATTTCTTTCTCTCGGAGGACCTGAGCCCTGGGACCATACGTCGGGACTGCCGGGCGTGATGGCTCCTTGCTGTCCCCAGTCCGCCTGGCCTTGCTGCTGTTCCGGTTTCAGCTGTTCTGCCTGCGGTTATGGAACCGCCACCTGTCCCAGACCTGTTGTTTTTCAACTCTTAATGATCGGCTATGAAAAGCCAACTGAAAATTATCCATGATTATTATTTGACCATGCTTGTCACTTATGAACATTTTTGAACATCTTGGCATAGTTCTGTTATAATCTCCACCCGGCACAGCTAGAAGAGGACTGGCCACCCCTCATAGCCTGGTTCCTCTCTAGGTTTCTTCCTAGGTTTTGGCCTTTCTAGGGAGTTTTTCCTAGCCACCGTGCTTCTTCACCTGCATTCTAGCTGTCTGGGGTTTTAGGCTGGGTCTCTGTACAGCACTTCGAGATATTAGCTGATGTACGAAGGGCTATATAAAATAAACTTGATTGATTGATTGATTAAATGGACCACTTTTGGCCGGAAATTCTTCACTTTATATGCCCTACAGTCAATTATGATTGCATGTCTACTCATATTAAATATATAATTATTAATATACGCCTACTGTCTGATAGCTAGCAAATTAATTAGCTAACTAATGTTAGCCTGCCTAGCTGGAACTTCTGAAGAAGGACATTTTTTTATTTCTACAATTTCCAAAAGATAACATATTTACTTTTTACGAGACGTGTTTGTGCCGTCATGTGCATTAGGAGCACAATTTATAACGTATTTGCATTGGTTTTTACTTACTTGACTTCTACATTGATGTTGTTTTTACGTTTTCACAGACTTTTCTTTGCGGATGTACAATCTTCGCGAATTGAATTATGGGGAGTTTCAGGCCCCGTAGTGAACATAACTATACACTCGCAAAGCCGACTAAAAACGAGGGCTGAGGGGCTCACGTTGCAAACTTACCTTGCTTGGCTAGTCATTTAGCTAATGTCAGTGACTTGTGACTTGCTTGTGACTCGAATAATAGTGACTTGGGAATATACAGTGGTTCCTCCTTTGAAAGTTGCGAGCTTACACCACGGGATTTAGAGGTACCCAGCGTCACGGCTTCATTGCGCCAGGCCACCACAAGGGGGAGTTAGAGCAGTCATTATGCATTTGGGTCCCGAGGTTTTTATATGACCAATCATATCGAGTGGTTCCAATGACGAATTTGACGCGAGCCACCCGTTCCTGGTGACTTTCTTCAGCAAAGATGGCTGACAAAACATTACAGGGGAAGCAAATGTAAGTAGTTATAACGTCATAATGAGTCAAGCAAAACATTTACAATTGAGAGGAATGTGTTACTTAATGTAGAGACAGACGATTGTGTATATTTTTTTGTCATAAAGTTAACTTACGAAAATCGCTATTTAGCAAGTTTTTTTCCAGTCATATCCAATACCACGTGTATCAAACTCCATTATTTGAATGATGCTGTGTCTGCATGTATGTATTCCAATTATACACCTCAACACTGTTTACCACTCCTGCTCCTAAGACATCAATGATTACACATTGTAATAGACTAGAAACATGATTTAAGTAAAAGGCTGATTTGTAATTCATATGTATATCTACATAGGCGTACAGAGGCCCATTAAACCAAAGGCTTTTCTAATGATTAATTAGCCTTTTAAAATGATAAACTTGGATTAGCTAACCCAACGTGCTATTGGAAAACAGGAGTAATGGTTGCTGATAATGGGCCTTTGTAGATATTCCATTAAAAGTCATCCGTTTCCAGCTACAATAGTAGTCATTTACAACATTAACAATGTCTACACTGTATTTCTGATCAATTTGATGTTATTTTAAATCGACAAAAAATTGTTTTTCTTTCAGAAACAAGGACATTTCTAAGTGACCCCAAAATTTTGAGCGGTAATATATGTACATCAAATAACAATCCAAATGACATATTTATTTAAGAATTAAGACATAATGCTCTCTGTTAATTCCTTCTTTTTTTTAAGAGAAAGTTTCTGTCCGAGACTAATACATTTTTTTGTATTATTTTTTTTTACATAATTCAAAAGCATACAGGTACATAAAAACTCTATATGCCGCTTCTCTTTTTGACTCCCCTTTGATGGCAGTGCTATAAAAGACAAGATTAGGCCTCCCGGGTGGCGCAGTGGTCTAGAGCACTGCATCGCAGTGCTAGCTGCGCCACCAGAGTCTCTGGGTTCGCGCTCTGTCGCTGCCGGCCGCGACCGGGAGGTCCGTGGGGCGACGCACAATTGGCTTAGCGTCGTCCGGGTTAGGGAGGGTTTGGCCGGTAGGGATTTCCTTGTCTCATCGCGCTCCAGCGACTCCTGTGGCGGGCCGGGCGCAGTGCGCGCTAACCGAGGGGGGCGGGTGCACAGTGTTTCCTCCGACACATTGGTGCGGCTGGCTTCCGGGTTGGAGGCGTGCTGTGTTAAGATGCAGTGCGGCTTGGTTGGGTTGTGCTTCGGAGGACGCATGGCTTTCGACCTTCGTCTCTCCCGAGCCCGTACGGGAGTTGTAGCAATGAGACAAGATAGTAATTACTAGCGATTGGACACCACAAAAATTGGGGAGAAAAGGGGAAAAATTATAAAAAATAAATTAAAAAAAGACAAGATTAAATATCAATATCAATAGTCATCCCCACGCCTATGGTTCCCATTTACACTCCCCTTGCCAAAAGACTAATATTAGTATCTTCTGAAAATAATCTATCTTTATTCAGTAACTTCCCTGCGAAGGCATTCATATTCACATCTATCAGAGGATTTAAATGCGGATGAAATAGTATATAAACTGGATCCCCTCAGGAGAGGTTCTCATTCTCTTGTATTCTTTCAGATGGGAGAGAAAGAGGGAGGATGCTGCACCTTGGCGGAGAGAGGGAGGAGGAGGACGAGGAGGAGGAGGAATTAATTTTTCCCCTCCGGGAAGAAACACATGCTGAATCTCGAGAGTTAGCAGTGAATCTACCTATCTTACTCTGATTGACATTAAGAGGGAGGAAGAGAAATAGATAGAAATAAAGTAAGAGATTATGTGGTTGTTGCTAATGGTTTGCTGTTAAAAACAATGTGACAAGTGTGGTTGTGGTATATGGAGACAGTCAATTCTATGTTATTGACAATTTCCATAACAAGTTAAGATCATCTGTTCTCAACATCAGACAAATAGCTAAATACAGATGTACCCATGATGAATGGATGAACATTTTCCCCTATACTCAGAATGGAGAGCGGAGGACAGACAGAAGGTTGAGGAGCTGCACACAGATCATGCATGTATTGACAAATGAATTTAAGGGCTAAGTCCTTCTGTGCAATTTGTGGATTTAAGTGCCACTACAGTTCATTCCACTTAGTCCCAACACTCACAGTGCATATCTTACTCTTAATCCCACAGCATGGGCAGTCAAGCTGTGAATTCTCCTGTTAATTATTATAAAATAATATCATGCGATATAATAATATAATTATCTAGTGATTCCTTCTGAAAACTGACCTGACAGACCTAACCTTGTTCTTATTGGGAACTTGCAACACTAAATTGAATCCTGCGATACTGATTTAAGTACAATGCATAGAATAATGAGCTATTAAGAATTGTAAAATAACATTTGTAGATATGAAATTGAAAGATAACAAACAAAACATAACGTTTATTTTCCGCCAAGATTTGAGTCTACAGACAACATTATAAAGCAATTAAACATAACTATTACATTACATTACAAAAGAAAGGAATTAACTTTCTGTAGCTCCACAGTAATGCATGTTTTCTTCACAAGCATGTTGGAAATTAAACTCTTCATTAAGGAAAAAAAAATAGCAAAGGAAATTAGTCAAGAAAATGAGCATTTAAATGTTCATTATTATTTGTATTGTTGTAATGTGCACTCCGAGACATTGTGAAAAAGCAACCACAAACCTAATGAAATAATACCTTTATCTAGTTTTCAAGTTAATATTGGAAAAAGTTTTTTAAAAAGTCATGAGCTGAAATCAGGCAGTCGTTTTTCTTCGGCATTTCTTGTACAAAGACACAGCAGGTGTTGGCTCAGGAGAAGAAGTTTGGGTAAATATTGATCCTCTAAATATGTGCGTTTTTCACCCCCTCCCCTTCCCCTCCTCTGCCTCCTCTCCACACGAAAACATGCTCCCTCCCTGGAGCCAACGGGGAGCTAGTTAAGTGAGGTATCATCTTCGGTCCGCAACTAGCCCAGCTACTCCCACAAGGGCATTGTGGGTAGGGTACAACTGTTGCGAGTGGGTGGCACATCTGTTCCCTGAGACAGGCGAAGCCCTGGGGGTCACCCTTTGCCTCGGCTAGCATTTCAGACAACACTGCTAATAACCGCTCTGATATCTCTGTTTAGCTCCAGACAAAGGGCCTTCTCAGGGCTACTTGGCGTCAGATCCGAGCCATGACATTTCTAATAGAGGGAGCATTAAAAGTCATGTTTGTCTTATTCTCCTGCGTCTTTCCATCTGGCATACCATTCGCACTTAGCAGCCTAAGCATATTCAAAGTGTACACCTCTGAAATTGAATAAATTCACAATAGATGGCACAGCCACTTGATTGTAGCACCATATGTACAGTTCACCATTAACATATACTTGCCAGGCTACAAATGGTAGCTGCTGAAATATGTAAAGGAACAATGTGGATTACCAATTTATGCATGAATAGAGCATCACATACTACCTCCATTCACCACAAGACATTTGCTATCAAAATAAGACTATTTTGAATCTCAGATTTGTCAAAGTAACTAGTTCTCAAAACACACAATAGCCAAGAAAACACCCCCACACTAAACTAACAAGTTTCAAATCCAACTGTGGCTCTGCTGTGATGTCGCTGTGTATGGTTGGCTGAGCCAAGGGGGAAGAAGAGAGTGGGGGAGAAAGAAGCAGGTGAGTTTGTGTTCTATATTGGAGGAGGAAGAAGTGGGTGAGTGTGTGTGTCCATGGGGCTGGTTCACTAGTGCATGGGGAGCAGCGATGGCTCTGGAGGGCGAGAAGAGAGCGTGGAGGATGAAAGATGGAGTCTAATCCTCCACATGTGGCGTCTTTCTTTCTTTTCTTTTTTTTAAGGAAAGCCAACTGGAGCCATTCTTTGGACTGTAGGCCAAGGGCTCCGGGAAAACATTGCCTGAAGCCAAAGCACATAGTGTGAAATGAGAAGCTAAAGCTTGAATGTGCTTTTGTTTATCGGAAAAATGCACTCTAAGTGGGATTGGCAGTGGAGGGCCCAAACTCCATAAGTCATATAGACTGGCGCCGGCCGGAGTGGGGATGGCACGGGGATGTTTCAGGCATGAGCGGCCCAGGAAAGGCATCTCAACAGTCAGGCGTTTGGCAGTCTCCCTCCCCTGCATCGCCTGTTCCCATAATCTTGTTGCGAGCACAAAGGAGGATCAGAGGGGTCAATCTAAAGTAAGAAATGTGGTCACAAGTTGAGAACGGGAGAGGAAACAGTAAATATCCACCGGTCTGGTTGGAGCAACTAGAGCTGTGTAGGCTAAGGGAGCTGCAAAGGCCAACCTAAGCCTTGGGAATTGGGGACGCAGATTTCTGGGCAAGTGGTGGCCAGCGGGTGCCAAAGACTGATCAATCTTCCACAATAGCGCTGTTCTGTTCCACGTTCCTCCGCCGGTGGGTGAGATGGATTGCCAATGGGATCTGCCTTGGTCACGTGCCTTCGGCTTCGGAGTCGAAGAAAGACAACTCAAAAGTCGGCGGAAAAGTTAGAGGAGCTAGAGGCTTTGGAGAAGTTTCTGAGGAGGTAGAAGAGTCAGTATAGCGGCGACTAGAACAGAATACAAGACAGTTGAATGCAGTTCATGGAGATTTTCCTCCACAGAAAACTGTTGTATGAGAATACAAATATCAGAGCTAAAGGTCAGAGTGATTGGCTGACTGCTCACTATGATATTTTCTGATTGGCCCTTTTTGCACATGGCTTATTGCCAGGGCAATTTGTAGAACTGCATGCATAGCATTTGACAGTGTTCTGTTGTTTTAGCGTTGGCAAGAAGTCCAAATGAGTAACGCATCAGTGGGTCACTCAGCCTCATGCAGGTGATATTCTGCAACACATCCTGGTAAATTAAAGTCTTAATCTCACAAACATTACATCATGTAAAACCAACCAACTAAGCACACTAGCATAGATACTTCCTGATGTGGTCCCTGTTGGAAAATGTTTTAGAAAAAACACACCACATCATACTGTATTTACTCTAGCTAGTACAACAGCCCCGCTTTACTCCTTCATTTAAAGCCTGGACCATTTTTCAGTCACACGAGGAGAGACACAAAGAGCAGCCGCTTCTAAAGGCCCTATGGTGGAGCCCAGTGAAATTATTCAATTAGTGAATTTAGCACCTGATCTGGTTAACAGCCCTGAGGACGCCACAGCTGCAGTGCAGTGCAGGGCGAGAGAGAGAGAGAGAGAGAGAGAGAGAGAGAGAGAGAGAGAGAGAGAGAGAGAGAGAGAGAGAGAGAGAGAGAGAGAGAGAGAGAGAGAGAGAGAGAGAGAGAGAGAGAGAGAGAGAGAGAGAGAAAGAGAGCGAGAGAGAGAGAGAGATGCCATTAGAGAGACTGGTCAGAGCAGACGGTTTGGGATTCATTACCTCATATACTATCCTTTGTTTTAGAAGGCGGAGAGCCAGATGAGCCAGAAAACCATCTCTGAAATATATCTATTAGTACTACTTTACTAATACTGAATGCACCGTCATTCATTCTGTAAATACTGTATGTGCTTTATGTTTGTACTTAGTAAGTGTCCTAAGTTTTCACTGGAAAATGTGCCTTTAATTGGAAATAAAATTCAGACGAATCCCAACAACGAGCAGAGCAAGCAGCAATTAGGCAGATAGGCGACATTAATTTCAGAAAGCGAGACGGAGAACAACCACATACATTTGTAAAGTTCTTGCTTATCAAGTCACATAGACTGCACTTGTGTAGGAACACTATTGTCTGTTGGTAGCATTGAGAGAGAGGGGAGAACTCGAACCCCATTGCATTTCATAGATTACATGCGGGGCACTTTTTAACAGATCGTTAATTTGTTATTCATATTGCTACATTTCCTGAGGGTTCCCTCTAAAACAAATCGTCATAAATGGGGAGACGATATCTCCCGGTACCACTGTGTGGCAAGTGAGGGGCACCAAAACAGATGTACTTCGGCACTGCATGAGAGAGGAGGCAGGAAAGTGCTACAAATGCTGAAGTCTTCCAGCTGCTTGTTCAAATTGCCTTGTTTCCCTAATTTCTGTTAGTTAACTTTCATTCACAGACAAACAGCTCTTAAGAACCTCCGTTCTCATTTCCTTTAGTTTACAATGCACCAAAATGGGAACATGTCAGGGGCTTCCTTAAGACACTTTTTTTTAAGTATAGCACTTTGCGATACTTTGTTATTAATGTTTCTTTGTCTGTGTTTACATATGTTTTCAACACAGCCTTGCAGTAATTTTTACATGTACTTGTGAAATTAATAAACACAAACAAAATGGGGGAAGAAAAGAGTTTGTTGCTCTGATATGAGAGGAAGAAGCTTTGATAACTATAATTAAGATAACTTTAATGAGGCAATTATAGACAATTGATGAAACAAGTTTGATGAATTGAGAAGAGATGGAATAGCTGTGAACAGCTATGAACAAGCCTTTTAGGATTGGGTAACACTAAAAACATTAAAAACAGTTTAAGGTTGGGTATCTACACTGAACAAAAACAGAAAAACGCAACATGTAAAGTGTTGGTCCCATGTTTCATTAGCTGAAATAAAAGATCACAGAAATGTTCCATAAGCACAAAAAATAGTATTATTTCACTCAAATGTTGTGCACAAATTTGTTCACATCCCTGTTAGTGAACATTTTTCCTTGGCCAAGATAACCCATACACCTGACAGGTGTGGCATATCAAGAAGCTGATTAAACAGAATGATTGTTACACAGGTGCACCTTGTGCTGGGGAAATAAACAGCCACTCTAAAATGTGCAGTTTTGTCACACAACACAATGCCACAGATGTCTCAAGTTTTGAGCATTGGCATGCTGACTGCAGGAATGTCCACCAGAGGTGTTGCCAGAGAATGTAATGTTAATTTTTCTACCATAAGCCGCCTCCAACATCGTATTAGAGAATTTGACCAAACAGCCTCACAACGACAGACACGTGTATGGTATCGTGTGGGCGAACATGTTGCTGATGTCAACGTTGTGAACAGAGTGCCGAATAGTGGTGGTGGGGTTATGGTATGGACCGGCATAAACTACGGACAACGAACACAATTGCATTTTATCGATGACAATTTGAATGCACAAAGATACCATGACGAGATCCTGAGGCTGATTGTCATGCCATTCATCCGCCTCCATCACCTCATGTTTCAGCATGATAATGCACGGCCTCATGTCGAAAGGATCTGTACACAATTCCTGGAAGCTGAAAATGTCCTAGTTCTTCCATGGCCAGCATACCCACCAGACATGTCACCCATTGAGCATGTTTGGGATGCTCTGGATCGAAGTGTACGACAGTGTGTTCTATTGAAGAGGAGTGGGACAAGATTCCACAGGACCACAATCAACAGCCTGATCAACTCTATCCAGAAGATGTGTCTCGCTACATGAAGCAAATGGTGGTCACACCAGAAAATGACTGGTTTTCTGATCCATGACCCTATCTTTTTTTGTAAGGTATCTGTGACCATCATATGCATATCTGTATTCTCTGTCATATGGAATCCATAGATTAGGGCCTAATGAATATACACTGCTCAAAAAAATAAAGGGAACACTTAAACAACACAATGTAACTCCAAGTCAATCACACTTCTGTGAAATCAAACTGTCCACTTAGGAAGCAACACTGATTGACAATAAATTTCACATGCTGTTGTGCAAATGGAATAGACAAAAGGTGGGAATTATAGGCAATTAGCAAGACACCCCCAATAAAGGAGTGGTTCTGCAGGTGGTGACCACAGACCACTTCTCAGTTCCTATGCTTCCTGGCTGATGTTTTGGTCACTTTTGAATGCTGGCGGTGCTTTCACTCTAGTGGTAGCATGAGACGGAGTCTACAACCCACACAAGTGGCTCAGGTAGTGCAGCTCATCCAGGATGGCACATCAATGCGAGCTGTGGCAAGAAGGTTTGCTGTGTCTGTCAGCGTAGTGTCCAGAGCATGGAGGCGCTACCAGGAGACAGGCCAGTACATCAGGAGACGTGAAGGAGGCCGTAGGAGGGCAACAACCCAGCAGCAGGACCGCTACCCCCACCTGTGGACGTCGGGCCCTCATACCACCCTCATGGAGTCTGTTTCTGACCGTTTGAGCAGACACATGCACATTTGTGACCTGCTGGAGGTCATTTTGCAGGGCTCTGGCAGTGCTCCTCCTTGCACAAAGGCGGAGGTAGCGGTCCTGCTGCTGGGTCGTTGCCCTCCCACGGCCTCCTCCACGTCTCCTGATGTACTGGCCTGTCTCCTGGTAGCGCCTCCATGCTCTGGACACTACTTCCTAAGTGGACAGTTTGATTTCACAGAAGTGTGATTGACTTGGAGTTACATTGTGTTGTTTAAGTGTTCCCTTTATTTTTTTGAGCAGTGTATTTCAATTGACTGATTTCCTTATATGAACTGTAACTCAGTAAAATCTTTTAAATTGTTGCATGTTCAGTTATGATTTTTGTTCAGTATAATTTCCACTTGCAGCACATGCTTTTACTGCTTCGGCAGGTACACAGTTGTTGCTTGATCCCTATTCTGACAGGCCTTTCAGACATGCTGAACGGACCAGCTGGGTTCTGACAGTGGAAGAGATGTTTTCTAGACTGTTCCAGTGCTGGCATAGGATTTTCCAAAAGTTTAAGAGTTACATTGGCCCTAACAACGCTGGCAACAATCACCAAGATAACATGGCTATGTAAACATCAAAGTTATGAAGATGTATGGAAATTTTCCAGAAAGAAAGGACATTTTCCTTGGGATAAGAATTCTCACCTTGAGAATGGATCTCCACCTTTGGAGTAACTGTACACCACATTGGAAAACTAAAAGCCAGAGATTTCGTATTTCATATTTCTATGCTTTCATAGCACTAGGGTTGCAAAGGGTCGGTAACTTTCCCGGAAATTTCCGGAAATTTTCCATGGGAAGTTAAGCCCGGGAATTTTGCTTAAATTCATCAAAAAAGTTAGCTTATAATAGTTAACCTTTTTTTGTGGGATACACATAAGTCAATTCTAGGTCTTATGGCATATTTTGGTTAAATTATCCCCAATTCAATGGAATTGCAACCCTCTGCATGCACAGTGCATTTTTCCATCACGTGTACAGCTGATTCTCAAGATCTTGCACACTAATGAGATGCTATTGAGCCCACACTTCTACACTGTCTGAGCCAAGGACTACATGCTTTCAGGTAAGTTTTGAGTACAATACTGGGTGGGGTGAATATATTTTATACGACATTCATTATTTTTTGTTAACTAGTAAATGGTAGCCTACAGCATAGTGTGTTTAAATCCTTTCTAACTTGTTAACAATTTCTGCTAGTTAGTTTTTGCTACCATGTGGGTTTTAGCTTGCTTGACCCTGCTAACTAAGGAGTGTTAATTCACCTGTTTCCATACATGTTTCATTTTAAAACATTTATCTTACCAAGGAGTTGTTTAATCTAACTGCTTAACTATTTATCTGTACATGGAATTGTATTCGTTTTTTGTTTTTTTACTCCTTTTTTTCTAATCTTTACAGGAAAATGCCACGGGAACTATCTGATGTGTGGAGACATTTCACTGCAGCTAATGTAGAAGGAAAAGTTGTGTACATTTGCAAATACTGTGCCACATCATGTGTGAAGAATGCAACAAAGATGCTGAATCATCTGCCCAAGTGCATACAGTTCTCTCAGCACTCACAACAAGCAACCTCTGACAAAGTCCCTCTACTTCTATTTCGAGGTGAAAATTATATCAGACACCTTATCGATAGCAAGAGCTCATGGTCCTCCTGGAATCAGGAGTTCCTCCGTCCAGTGTCTATGTTCTTTTGCCCATCTATATCTTTTCTTTTTATTGGCCAGTCTGAGATATGGCTTTTTCTTTGCAACTCTGTCTAGAAGGCCAGCATCCCGGAGTCGCCTCTTCACTGTTGACGTTGAGACTGGTGTTTTGCAGGTACTATTTAATGAAGCTGCCAGTTGAGGACTTGTGAGGTGTCTGTTTCTCAAACTAGACACTCTAATGTACTTGTCCTCTTGCTCAGTTGTGCACCGGGGCCTCCCACTCCTCTTTCTATTCTGGTTAGAACCAGTTTGCGCTGTCCTGTGAAGGGAGTAGTACACAGCGTTGTACGAGATCTTCAGTTTCTTGGCAATTTCTCGCATGGAATAGCCTTCATTTCTCAGAACAAGAATAGACTGATGAGGTTCAGAAGAAAGGTCTTTGTTGCTGGACATTTTGAGCCTGTAATCGAACCCACAAATGCTGATGCTCCAGATACTCATCTAGTCTAAAGAAGGACAGTTTTATTGCTTCTTTAATAAGAACAACAGTTTTCAGCTGTGCTAACATAAATGCAAAAGGGTTTTCTAATGATCAATTAGCCTTTTAAACGGATAAACTTTGATTAGCTAACAGAACGTGCCATTGGAACACAGGAGTGATGGTTGCTGACAATGGGCCTCTGTATTCCTATGTAGATATTCCATAAAAAAATCTGCCATTTCCAGCTACAATAGTCATTTACAACATTAACCATGTCTACACTGTATTTCCCATCAATTTTATGTTATTTTAATGGACAAAAAATGTGCTTTTCTTTCAAGAACAAGGGACATTTCTAAGTGACCCCAAACTTTTGAACGGTAATGTATGTCTACATATGATAAGGTAAAAGGTTTATGTTTCTGTCTCCATATGATATGGTAAATATATCCAACGCAAAAAACATCTACATTTAAATGGTATTAATATTAATTTCCGTTAATTCCCATATATTCCCGTTAATTCCCATATATTCCTGTTAATTCGAACAGAAAGATTCCACCTCTGAATATTCCCCAAAATGTGCAACCCTACATAGCACCAAAATTGGCTGTAGGGGCGACAACACCCTTGATAAGAGATGAGTCATCTGACGCTGACATCACACGGACAGGATTGGCTCTCTGGCCCGGTGGCCGTTTCCATTCCCAGTGTGTGTCTGGGGCTTTATACGTGTGCACCGTGTGCCAGCTCTCTCAGCAGAGAGGGTGGCCGAGTAGAAAGCAGAGGCCTGGGGGCAGACTCTGTGTCAGCAGATAGTGCAGGGGTGGGCAGGGCCAGGGGGAGGGAGGGAGGCATGCCTGGGCGACAGAGGCTCGCCAAGACCCACACTCTTTTGGCATTTTGGCATGGGCGAGCAGCGCAATGAAATGATCCAATTTAAGCTGGTTAAGGAGCGCCGCAGAATATTCAAATATTTATTTTTGCAGGGCATTTGGGAGGCTGTGCTGCTCTGACTGCAGATCACCAAAGCCCAAGTTCTCCTCTCTAAGCTCCGACCGATGCCATTTTGATAGCCAGTTGGCCTCCAGTGGTGGAAAATGGATCCGACGATGGTGGCGGGCGGATTCCGTGTTTTTGCCCTCTCTTCATTCCTCGCTATATCTCTCTTCATCCTTGCTCTTTCTCTTAATTTTACATTCTGCCTGTCTTTTCTTCTCTGTATGCCTGGGTATCCCTTTGTCAGGTTCCCTCTCTATCCTTCTCCTCTCTGCACCACTAGAGCTCACCATTGATATTCTGACCAGTACTTCAGATGACTCATACTGTATAAATATTGTCACAAATATTTTCACAAATTCCAATTTTAATAAATAATATAAAGAAAGTCTATATTTGATGAAACACCAATACAACATAATCAGAACATTATAAATTATGATACATACTTTTCCAATGCCTACTTACTGTAACTGCTGTATGTAAATCAGTTTTGTACATCATGTAATTTTTTTTCAACAAAATTTATTTGGCTCCATCTTCCTCAATGTCCAGTGCCAATCAGTCACCATGTGCTGTAGGTCTGTAACGTTGACATTGATGCCTGAGAGGGGAAACTTTGTAATGATCGCATTTAATGTCATTACTGTTATTATCGTTATTATTATTGCTAATGAAGGAAATGCAGCCCTGGTTTTCCTCAGCAGAAATTTCACCATGGAAATAAATGAGTAAAAAAGCCTTTATTGAATTACACTAAAAGCAATCTCAAATAAATGGGTCTTGAATATGTCTCTATCTGAGCTGAAGCTTAGCATCCTGTAATTTCATTGTGCAGAGAGAGGCTAGGAACAGGGAGGGCAAAAGCAGAGCCATGATACCGAGGCAACAGTTCAGTCTTATCTAGGCTTAGCAAAAGCGTTGAACATTACATTCTTTGGTTTTGACTGCAATGATGAATATATCAACTATTTACTTATGTAACCTTTTAGCCTGTATGGTTATTTTTCAAAGCTTGCTAGGGCAACACATTGCACATTATTTCCAACAAAAACAGATACAAGTGATTCAGACTCATAAATACAGTATGCTTCCATTATATGCGTGTCAATAGACCTCAACAATGCTGTCGACACCACACAGACTTTAATATATCTGTCAACTCTAAAAATACATTTCAACAATACTGAGAGTTAACAACATACTCATTCTATACAATGGACTCATTCTATACAACTCACCCGGGGATTTACCACTAACACAAACATAGGCCATGCATGGCTCTCATGTACATGAGACAGATCTAGACCTTTGACATGAACTGTGCTCAAATGGTTCAGGGCTACGGTCCAATGTGCTTGAATAGAAATAAGTCAAGTTACCATTAATGCGTCTGAGACCTCAGTGTCAACCACAGATGTAGAACAGTATAAACCTAGTTGGTGACAAGACCCTTTACCTGACTGCCACACGATAATTATACTGAGACTGTATGAAGTTGCTCGTCATTCTTGTCAGACTTCTCATGTTTCTTAAAAAGCATGAGCTGACC